>NC_056728.1:1404886603-1404947504 GCF_019279795.1 Protopterus annectens
CTTCTCAATCAGGTGCCATTGCCTGCACAGTTTATTACTTGGTAACTACCCTTCCTATTTGTTAAACTTGCTTTGTTTGGCCAGATGAATTTTATAGTCCATACTTCTCTATATTAAATATTCTCAAACTTTGATTTCAGACGTACTTCTCATAGCTTTCCCTTAGCTATGCCCACAAAAAGACCATCTACTTGTATTTTTATTAAATGTAAAACCTTCTCACATACTTCATCCTACTCACGTTCCATTATGAAGCATTACATATAGTAAAGTACAACTAATTTGTGTACTAATCTCCTTGTTAAATGCTTCTACCTCTAAATTATAAGAGCTTCTGTAAATCTCTTCTTTTGTTTTGCCACTTGTTTTGTAATATGTACAAGTGAATTTGTTGTTTTGCTGCCTTACTTTACTAATTTTATCTGTCAAAACTCTCAAACTGTTTTTTGTATTGTTATAGTTCACAACTTTTTATTGCATCTTTGCTTAAAAAAACAAACAGTGACTGTTTAGTTTTACAATGCTATTAATAATCGACATGACAAAACTCTCATTGCGCCTCTGTCTCGGGTTGTGACTGAAAAAAGGTGGCAGAACAGGTAGCTTACATCCTTCTAAGTTGGGAACTGCTGATTGAGGGCTCAGTGTCTGTTATTCTAAAAGTGTATTAATTCTGGTTTAAGCACTTGGGCTTCAGGCCAGTTATTTTACATTAAGAGGGTTAGTGGTCTGCACTCTTGTGGGAGGAGAGGCTGGACTCTGCCCTTCTGAGCTGGGAATTTCTGGTTAAAGGCTTATAGTGCCTGCATATTTGAACTGCTTCTTACTGAAATTGGTACACCTTGTTTGCTGTAGCATAGACTAGATCCAGGCCTGCTGAATCTAGCTTTGTTTGTATAACTTGAGCACTAATCCAGGCATTCTCTAAAGTATTCAATTGTATTTATTACTGCTTGGTAGTAACTTGATTAAAGTGTAGCTATCATTCTAAGTCTTTTGGATTAAGCACTTGGGCTTCAGACCAGTTGTTTTACATTAGGAAGGTTTGTGGCCTGCACTGTGGTGGCAGGACAGGTAGCTTACATCCTTCTAAGTTGGGAACTGCTGATTGAGGGCTCAGTGTCTGTTATTCCAAAAGTGCATTAGTTCTGGTTTAAGCACTTATGCTTCAGGCCAGTTATTTTACATTAAGAAGGTTCGTGGTCTGCACTGTTGTGGGAGGAGAGGCTGGACTCTGCTCTTCTGAACTGGGAATTTCTGGTTAAAGGCTTATAGTGCCTGCATATTTGAACTGTTTCTTACTGAAATTGGTACACCTTGTTTGCTGTAGCATAGACTAGATCCTGGCCTGCTGAATGCTTGTTGTTTGTTTGCTTGTTATTTCCCTGAAACGCTAATTCCACCTAAAACGCGGCTTTTCAGCGCTTCTGTGGATCCCTAGTGATATTTGTATTGCTTACTGTACTTATTTCCTTGTTTCACTTGAAAGAAAGTTACTGTTTGTCGTTTTTGCATTTAAGTTACCTGTAACGCATTGCATTTAAGTTACCTGGCACTTGCTCACTACGTCAGCACTAAAAAATTAAAAGCACTACATCCTCACAAACTCCCCTTGAGTACCTTGTTCCCCATTGGCCCTTTTTTTCAATTATAAAGGAATTCCCAATACTATTCTAGCATGTCCAAAGGTCAGTTGTCAATCTCCTCTCCGGTCCAGCTGGTGAATCTGGGAATCTTGAGGCAATGTTACAACTGCCTCATGTACACAGACAACCCTCTCCTCCTCCCAACAAATTCCAACACATGTGAGAGATGCACCCATATAGCCAAACTGGAGGCTAAGCTCTATCAACTCAGTACTGGCGTAACCAGTCAGGAGGAGAAGGAAACCACACTCACTACAATTCCAGTCTCACATAGACCTACCACAACAGCAAACCAAACACATAAACACACAAAAACATACTCAGAGGCTCTAAATAAAAATCCCCCTAAGCAGCAGAGACCTCCAAATCAGACACCCAAGCAACCGCTACCCCAAAACAAAACACGTGCAACACATAGCTCACAAAGCCAGTGTGCCGAACAGTCACAGCCCTTAAGGCTAAACAACACACCTGATACACTTGTAATAGGTGACTCTATTGTCAGGCACACTGACGTCCCGCTCACCAGGCTGAACAAGGAGAAGGTCACGGTGAGCTGTCTGTCGGGTGCTAGGATCGGCCACATAACACAAGCACTCAGGTCACTCCAAGGCAAGTACAAATATGACTCAGTCATTGTCCATGCTGGTGTGAATGACCTGAGACGTACCTCCCTGGACTACATGAAAAGAGACATAGAGGAGCTCTCTGAGCATGTAGCCCAAGCCAGTATGACCCTGACCTTGAGTAGCATCTTACCCTCACCAAGAATGATGCCACAATATGAAGACAAGATGATCAATTTCAACAATTGGCTTAAGTATTGGTGTCATTCAAAGGGGATCCAATGCCTGTCAGCCTGGGATGACATGCTCGACAAGCCACGATGCTTCGCTAGGGATGGCTTGCACCAGTCTCCCCTGGGCTTTCGGATATTGGCAAAGGCTCTTGCTACCCCCATAGTGCCTTTTTTAGGCAAGGCTCAAAAGACAAACCCACCTCCATAGGTATCACAAGGGATAAGAAACTAAGAGTAATGCTATTCAATGCCAGAAGTCTAAACCTCAAGATGCACACACTCGAAACTCTCCTTAGCATGGAGAACATCGATATCTGTGCAGTAGCAGAAACCTGGTTCAAGGCTCCCGAGAGCACCCCAGAACTACCAGGTTATACCTCATACCATGCTTTTTGGCCCCAAAACTTGGAACAAACCACAAAAGGAGGGGGAGTATCAATATTCGTCAAAGATACCCACACCTCCAGGTTGGTGGCACAGCACGCAGCATCAGAGACTATCCATGTGCAACTAACAGTGGGTAAAACTGCCTTCCAGTTTATAGCCTGCTACAGACCACCCTCCCAAACCCAGGAACCCCACTCGGCCTTCCTGAGAACACTGGAAAATATGAAGGTCTCTCCAAACACCATTATATTGGGCGACCTCGACTACCCAAACATAGACTGGGAGCATTACTTTAGCTCCAACATCCTAGCCCAAAGGTTCCTAGAATTTATAAACTCAAATGCTATGGAACAACTTGTTACCACTCTCACAAGAGGGGAAAACATACTGGACCTGATCATCACCAACATGGGGACTCTATGCTCCAGACCAGAAGTGTATCCCTCACTGGTAAGATCAGACCATAAACTAATCTCACTGGATATTCACATCCCGACCCCACCCCCTGCCCAGAAAACCACAGTGAAAAACTTCTCTAAAGCAAATTTCACACTCCTCAAAACCGAGGTGGAATCCTTCAAAGCCCCTGGGCCTGTGGAAAATACGGCCCAGACTGCAGAATCCTTTATAAACGCATTCTATGAACACCTTCAGGAATGCATGGATCATGCAATCCCAAATAAAACCAAGACCCAATCCTCCAAAGGCAGATGTCCTGTCTGGTGGACCCCAGCCATAAACAAACTATACAATAGAAGGAGGAAGTTACCACATGATAGAACAAAATCCCAAAAAGGGAAGGCATCTCTGATCAGTATTAGCAAAAAACTACGGGCACTCATAAAATCGTCTAAGGCCAGCTTCGAGAGAAAAATTGCACAGGACACTAAGGATAATCACAAGGCTTTCTTTAGTTATGTTAGGAACCTGGGTGGGAATTCCCAGATATGCTCAGAATTAGTCCAAAATGACAAAAATACACCGAACCCACAGACATTGCCAGCATCCTAGCTGACAGGTTCAGCGCAAACTCCTCCCCACCAAAAGGGCAAATATCTATCCCAGCAGAGTTCTGCCCCCCTGACATCTCAAATGCTCAGGTAAGAGCCGCCCTCTCCAAAGCAAAAAACACAGCATCAATGGGACCAGATGGTGTCCCGGGCTGCGTCCTACATGAACTCCAAGAAGAGCTAAACCCAAACATAAAACTACTGTTTAATCTCAGCCTTACTACAGGATATGTACCCAAAGAGTGGCGTACAGCAACAGTGGTCCCTCTCCACAAAGGTGGTGCCTCAACGGATCCTGGAAACTATTGCCCCATAAGCCTGACTAGCTTGGTCTGCAAAGCTATGGAAAGGATCATCATGGACCTCATAAATAAAGATATTGGGGACCTACAGACACTGGATCTTACCCGGTTCAGCTTTGTTAAGGGCAGATCCTGCCTTTTAAACCTGGTCGATTTCTTTGAAACAGTCACCAAGGCCATTGACGAGGGGAAGGTGGTCCACACAGCCTACCTGGACCTCGCAAAAGCCTTCAATACAATACCCCACTCGGGCATTATAGATAAGCTCACCAGCTCAAATATAAACCCCTATGTCACTAGATGGGTTGCAAACTGGCTCAGGGACAGAACCCACATGGTTAGAATTGCTGGAGCCATGTCAGACTCCAAACCAGCTACAAGTGGCGTCCCACAAGGCTCAGTCCTGGGACCTCTCTTGTTCGGTATATATTTCTTGGAGGTACAGGCCAACACGGAAAGACTGTGGCTGACCAAGTTCGCAGATGACTGCAAACTGGGCACCATAATCGACTCTCCAGCCGACACAAGCATCCTCCAAAAGGGCCTCATAGAAACAGACAACTGGTGCCAGAGCCATGGCCTCAAGCTAAACGCCAAAAAGTGTATAGTCATCCCCTTTGGCAAAAACAAAGTGCCCACAAATTACCACATAGGTGGCAATCCATTAAGTACAGAAGAAGTAATTAGGGACCTGGGGACCCAAGTTGATAGCAATCTCTCATTTGACAACCACATGGTCAAAGTGGTTAGAAAAACATTTTATATAGCCCACCTAATCATGAAGGGATTCACATCTAGATCAGGAGAGGTCATCGTGCCTCTTTACTCATCCCTCATCAGGCCCATAATTGAGTACAATGCCCCTTTTGGGATGTACCTTACCAGACACCTGCAGCAACTGGAAAGACCCCAAAAGTACCTCACCAAGAGGATCAAAGGGCTCAAACAGATGCCATATGCTGCCCGGTTAAAGAAACTCCAGCTCTACTCAGTGGCATACCACCTGCTCAGAGGCGATCTGTGCCTGACGGTTAAAGCCATGTCCAACCCGGAATTAATGGACATGCTTCACCTCAGAATATCCAAATCCCATCGAGCTACGTGCTTGAGAGACTTGAACCTCAACACTGAAATAAATAGGACATGCTGGAGGGACAGATTCATAACCCAGAGGCTCCCTTCACTCTGGAATAAAATCCCAGTCCAGGTTAGGCAGAGTCCCTCATTGACTCTCTTCAAGAGGAATTTTGATGAGTGGATGGGAGATCGTAGGTTTACCCCGGGTATCACTTCTGTGTCACTGTTAGACAGAGGCACAGTATACTAACCTCGAAAAAGGGCATAGCAAAATTAATTTAAAATGGTTGGCGAAAGCCAAACACACTCTGGCTAGGCTTATAAATGCCCTAGAGCAGATAGCCTAGTATGAACCTATGAACCTATGAAAAGGTACACAGAATAGTTAATTTACTTGGCTAACAGATGTAAAAGTAACATAAATAAAATAAAAAATGCATGTTGTCAGTACACAGGGAAAAGGTCAAGAAACCAGAATGATACCGAACAGACAGGGTCCAGTTAAGTAATAATTTTTAAGTGATATAGGAGTATGGCTTGAAAAATGGTTCAGTGATGTGTGCATCTGGTTAGGATAGTTTTCTACTCCCTTTGTGGAAGAAGATATAGTTTGAAAGGCTTTTCTTTTGTGGTGGTGGTGGTGGGGATCTTGCAGGGGATGGTCATTGTTGGTTCCAATCCCTTCTGGTAGCCTTTGGCCATTTGGCCACCCGTAGTGTTCTTATCCTTCTGGATAAAGGTAGAACAGGAAGATTTCGGGGATCCACAATAAATAGAGGCTTTCATGTGGGAAATGACCTTGAGCTCTGGGTCCCTAAAAGGATTATGACATCACCTTGGTCCTTGTTAAGGGGCCTAGTGTTAAAGGTGTAGAATGGCTAAGTGTATGGTTTTGGTATCACACCTGTACTTGCTTGCACATATTCCTTAATTATTTTGAGGATCTTAATGTATTTCATTACTAACACATGAATACATACGTTTTCTCCAAGAAATGTATATCTATTTGTTATCATACTAAGCAGGGGATATGTTTCTTTAACTGAAAAGAAGAAAAAAAAAACGAATGCAAAATCTGCGCAAACCTGGTGACAGCAGAGCAGCCTGCTGTCATAAGATTTGAGCATTTCTTGCAGCTGCAGTTTTAAAAAAAGCCTGATGAAGGAATGTGGCAGGTGCAACTAGTGACAGGAAGAGTAAAAGTAAGATGGACTGTATATATTTTAGAGGTATCTTAATCGCAACGCTCCAGACTGCATGTGTGGATTTATCCAAAAAAAAAACACACTTCAGTTCCATACGATTTTATATAACCATAGATGTACCATCTGATCTCTATAGCGGTTTTCTACGCCGTGTCACTTAACAAATAATTTAAAAGGGTTAGGGCAGCCTTTTTAATTGATTACGTTCAAATTGTGCAATGAAACTTATTTTCATTAAAAGAAAACGACACAAATGTAAGGATCACTGTTACAGTATCTCTTCGTAGGTTTAACCTCCGTTAGGTTAACACATTTTCCTTATTCTATTAGGCGTTTTAAATCTTGCAGGCAATAAGAGGGCAGGATACGAACACATCACCTAGTTAAATAACGGTGCAATCTACCACGTCTACCAAGAAACCTTAAGTACATTATCCCTATGTGCATGATAAAAATGAATAAAAAGCCACATTCTTGAAAAGCATAGAGAGCGATTTTCAGCTGCAAATGTACCATTGTATAGTACCATTGTCCGTGCAGTCTGTGGCTCTACGCCCATCTGTTGTGTAACCCCTTGAAGTCGCCCTAGCTTGAAGTAGCCACAGCTTTAACTAGGCCTGCTCTGTTTTGGCTGAGTGGGTGAGGCTGTCAGTGAGAGAACAGGATGATGTCAGCGTCTCAGTTTACTAAGCACAAAGACTTGACTGCTGAGCGCTGCTAAAGCAGTGCGAAGAGCTTACTGTCACCCACCGCTCCCTATACTAACCCGCGGTGCTTTAAAGTAGCCATGGACAGCGATGATGACAACGTGGAGGAGACTGTAGAAGGTAAGTACTGCATCAAGTAGTTCATTGGCGGTGACTACCGCGATAGGGCTTGTTTCTTGCTTGTTCTGCGCTGTTAGCGTAGCAGTGACACTTGCTTTACTGTTCACTGGATGACACGGGGCCGTAATTGGTGGGCCCACAACCTAGAAGTTAAAAATAGTTATTAAAACCTGTGATAAAAGTGTGATTTTGGAAAGTGGCAAGTATCTGTGAAAAGCACACGTCGGCTGTAATTGCGGAGACTGAAAAAGTCCATGATGTTGTGTACCATGCTGCTTAAAAGGAAGGGAGGAGAGAGAAGTACAGCGTGTGCTGTGGAAAGCTATTTTGGGGGCACATATTTTTAAAGTAGCATAAACAACAGCCCCGTGGTTATGTTTAATTCTGGGATGCTTGTCTTCGTGTTTGTAGCATTGTATTAGATGTGTCCCAGTCGTTAAGTAAGCCGAGTTCATTAGTCATATTTTAATAGTGTTGTTATTTAAACTAGTGTATATATTTTTTAAGACGTGAAGTAAACCCATTCGGTATCTCTAATTTTCAAGGAGCTTAGTTTGTTGATAAGGCAACGCTGGTATTGGGAGAGTGGAAGTCCTGAACACTTCCTTTAAGTTTTGTCACTGACATAACGGACATGCACGTGAATAGGTGAGACTGCCTGGCTATTTTATTTTCATTTGTTGACTGGGAAAGCCAACTGCGTTACAGCCCGTTTTCAGCAATGGCCAGGGAGCTCCATTGATGCAGTGTAGTACAAGATACAATGTAGGTTATCACAAGTAACTTAAACATTATTGTCATCTTTCTTTAACAGTGCAGTTTTAGAAAATGATACACAGTAGCCTATTGAATTGGTTCAAGTAGTTGAAACTGGCGCTTTGATAGCTGGGCAGAACAAGCCGAAAAGTACATTTTATTTAGGTACATGGATGACTTTCCTGCATCTCAACCGCTTACTTTCAGAAAAAGGACCAGAACTAATGGAAGACAAAATTTCCAAAATCAGGGACGAGTCTTAAAATTTGGCAGCATTGATTACAAAGTTGGCAAAATAAGAGGGCATGAATTTAACATGCATTTCCTAAGGTAAAATAAGTCCTTAATTACCGCCATTATTTGTTAATTGTAATGCACTACTGTTTTCAAAATAAATTAAATTAATGCTTACATTTCTGTATTTTTTTGTGATATGTTTTGTATCTCAACCAGGATGAGGGTGAAATTGGTCAATATTGATCAGTGCACTTAAAGTGCAGTAAGAACGGAGCAAAATGTTCAGCCAAAATCAGGGATGAACTCCTGGCTCAGATTTGCTGTATATTTTCTTGTTGCAGCATTAAGTGCATTGCAAGGCTTGAAGTTCAGTGTATTACTAAACTATTACTGTCTTGGTTTCAGTGAAATAAATACATGACATTTTATTGTTTAAAAAAAAACTTTTAATTTTCGGATGTTAAGCCTACCTCTCAACTGTCCAGATTTTTGCCTCTTACTTTTGGTCTGTTCCTCTTACTCATGGTTTTCTAGCAAAAAAGTTGAGGATTGAAGTCAACAAATAAAGACAGACATTTGAGTTTTAGGCTTCATACCCTTCAGAAAATGCATGCCATTGCTAATGCAAAATCTGTTATTCTATAAACCTTTCTAAATTTATAAAGGCAGTATTTAAAAATTGTCCCAATTTTTTGACTCCATTATTTTTGGTGTTGTCCAGATTTCTTGCCCAGAGAGGTTGAGCGGTATGATGTCTACATTTTAGCTGGACTATTTTTTTTGTATACACAGAAGACAATTTTTTTGCCTCTTCTGGAGTGGATTTCTAGGGGTGGGTATTTGGGTGGGGGGAGGTATAGCCATGTCCTCTGTGTTTGCTGCATCTACTGTTTGTTGTGTAAGTAAATACAGTCTGCAGGTGCAGTACCTCAAATCCTGATCTGTATAGTTTTAATTCTGAGTATGTAATCATGATGTAATATTAACAAAGATGACACAGTAGTTGGGACACTTAAATATTTTTTCCCAAAGGTGTATGGGAGGGAATGACTTCTTACTCCTTTGGTTCAAGAAAAGTATGATAAATAAGCATGGTGTCTGTACAGTTATTTAACAGTCAGTGCAGGAATGTAAACAAAAGTTTGCCTTCTGTGGTTATTTGCAAGTGTCATGCTTTATAAACCGTAACTATCCAGGTAACACGGGGTAAGTGGGTCTAATTGGTCCTCGTGACTTCTGTGAACTGTATTGTAGTGTTTTAATAAACTTAACTAGCATTGCAAATTGTGTACCAAAATAACTTGTTTTAAACAACAAGAAGGTTGTCTATTTGTTATGTCGCCCTGCTTTCTGCTGCATTTGCTGTGAAGGCCTAGAAGTGCATGGTGACGAGAGAACTATATAAACATGAGCCAGGTTACTAGTCATGGAGAATTGAAATAAAGCAACATATGCACAGTAAACAATAGAAGTTAATGCTTCTTCAGGTGCTCTGTTAAGTTTATCCTTTGCCATAAAAATGTGATCGCACCCTACATGTGCAACAGGTCTACCCTTTTTTATCTTGGTTTGTTTTTCTTTGTTTGCTATTTAGCTCTCCATTCCTGTTAAGGGTGTGCATGGTTTATTTGACATCATGGTCTGTTCCAAGTCCACTGCCCAAGTATGTCTCCCGGTTTGAGACTGTCATACTTTCCCTACTCTTTGTAATGGGCTGGGCAGTTTCAGGGCCAGGAGTGTTACTTGTATTCCCTTCTCTACTGTTGGTTCTTGCAGTCTTTCTGGGCTTTGTAGAAGGCCATCCAACATAACATCTGTTTTAAGCAGAGCTGTCGTATCAAGTGATATCATACATGGATTGATTTCAGGGTATGAACAAACAGTGTGGCTGTGTGTTGTTCTTTGCAAAGCTGTACTCCTGCACCAAACAACTCCCCACCACTACCATAGAAAGCTGCCAAATGTTTATCCTTCCTCCCTGTGACCTGGATCCATTCCCAAGTCTAGGTCGATGACATTGAAGATGGAAGCCCCACTACTATATTGATAGCCTGCATGAGCTAAAAAAACTTTACATATCCCTTCTATTAAGGACCCAAATTAGACTTTTTGCTTCACTTATTTCAGTATTTGATAGGTCACCCATAAACCATATTTTTCACTTACCCATTTTCTGATTATGAGATTCTTACACTGTGGAACCCATTCTGCTTTCATATGATTATAAGCTTCAGATTTTTTTTTTTATGTAATGATTTCTCTTAGTTTCCCCCAGTTCACATTCAGCATTAAATACTGTAAATTCTCAAACAGTTATGTTTGTTCGGAATATTTGTACCATTTCAATGTATAAATATACAAACTCAAATTTCAGTTTTAATATACTTTACACCTCTTAAATTGCAGAAAATGTATGAAATTCTGAATTAGTCTTTGCATCAGTTTAGGGAGAAAACTAAATGGTATTGGGCGCAACAAAAACTAATTTGTTCACAATATTACTGAGTAAAAATATCTTTTTTGATGGCTTGTATATGTTTTTGTTGGTTTAAACATGTTTAACTTAATATTGATGTTTTAATTAGTTTTATCATTACTACTGCATATTATTCTGTTTATTTTTTTATCTTTTGGCTTTAGAACTGATTATCTCCCTAGAAAGATTATTGCTGTTACCATGCTGGTGCCTAGAGTACTTGGTGGGATTGAATTCTCATGGACATTCCTCAGTTATGCCATGGACAGACTCACATCTTCATAGAGGAATATGATATGCTTTACTGTAAACAGTAATTATAAAATGCATTGTTAAAGCTATGGCATGTCACCATACCCCATTTCATCAAAGGGCTCCTTGAAAAAAGTCACCTCTGGGTGTTAATGGGTGCAGGCAGCCACAATCACTTCTGAGATAATGCCATCGGGGAGGGGTTGCACTTTACTTTGGGTCTTCTCATTGAAAAGTGACTAAATAGCACAACCAGTGGTCTTGCTATAATCTTTCAAAACTTGATTTAGCTTGGGACTGAAAACAGAATTAAATTAGTACAGCTTAGAATGGTGCACAGTTCTTTTAAAATGTACAAGGTTGCCACACTGAAAGTAGTAAATGTTTCTTAGGTTCATAGGTAGGTAAGGTAGGTACTAGGCTATCTGCCCGAGGGCATTTATAAGCCTAGCCAGAGTGCGTCAGCTTTCGCCACCCCATTGATTTAATTAACTGATCCTTTTGTCAAGCAGAGCCAATGAAGTGATCCCAGGGGTGTATTTTCTGTTACCCATGCACTCGTCAAGATTTCTCTTGAAGAGTGTTAGTGAGGGGCTCTGCCTAATGTAGTTTGGAGTTTTGTTCCAAAGCATGGGGAGCCTCTGTGATAGGAATCTATCCCTCCAGCATGTTCTATTTATTGTTATGGCGAGGTTTAGCTCACTAGAGCGCGTGGCCCAGCAGTGACTTGGATTTCTTTAGGTGGAGCATGTCCATCAATTCTGAGTTGGACATTTGTAAGTCAGTCAGAGATCACCTCTGAGTAAGAGATATGCCACTGAGTACAGCTGGAGTTTTTTCAGTCAGGCTGCATAGGACATGTGTTTGAGGCCAGTAATCCTCTTGGTGAGGTACTTTTGTGGTCTTTCCAGCTGTTGATGTGTCTTGTGAGGTACATCCCAAATGGGGCATTGTACTCTGATGGGTCTGATGAGTGACGAGTAGAGGGGCACTATAACCTCTCTATTTCTAGATGCGAACCCTTTAGTAATTAAATGGGCCACATAGAAGGATTTCCTAACTACTTTGGTAATATGATTGTCAAAGGAGAGATTACTATCTACCTGGGTCCCCAGATTTCTTATTACCTTGGGGCTGCCACCTATGTGGTAATTTGTGGGCATTTTGTTTTTCCCAAATGGGATGACTATGCAATTTTTGGCATTTAGCTTGAGGCCATGACTTTGACACCGTGTCCGTCTCAGTAAGGCCCTTTTGGAGGATGTCCATGTCAGCCAGAGAGTCAATTATGGCTCCCAGTTTGCAGTCATCAGCGAACTTGGTTAGCCGTAGTCCTCCTGTGTTTGCTGTACTTCTGAGAAGTATATGCTGAACAGTAGGGGTCCCAGGACCGAGCCTTGCGGGACACCACTTGTGACTGGTTTAGAGTTGGACCTGGAGCCCACTATGTTTACCATGTGAGTTCTGTCTGTAAGCCAGTTGGCAACCCATCTCGTGACACAGGGGTTTATGTTCAGGCTGGTGAGTTTTTCTGTAATACCCGAGTGGGGAATCGTGTCAAAAGCCATGGCGAGGTCAAGGTAGGCTGTGTGAACCACCTTTCCCTCGTCTATGGCCTTGGTGACTGTTTCAAAGAAGTCAACCAGGTTTAGTAGCCATGATCTGCCTTTAAAGATGAACTGGATCGGGTCAAGTGTTTGGAGGTTCCCAATGTCTTTGTGAATGAGTTCCATGTTGATGCGCTACATAGCCTTGCAGACCAGGCTAGTCAGGCTTATAGGGCGATAGTTACCAGGGTCAGTTGTGGCCCCTCCTTTGTGGAGAGGAATAACTGTTGCTGTGTGCCATTCTATAGGCATGTAGCCTGTGGAAAGGCTGAGGTTGAACAGCGTGTTTAGATGGGTGGTTAGTTTGTTCTGTAGTTCGTGCAAGACGCAGCTTGGGACACCATCTGGCCCCATTGACGCTGTGTTTTTGGCTTTTGAAAGGGCTGTTTTCACCTGTGCATCTGTGATTTCCGAGACACTACACTTTTTCGATATTGTTGTGGGCCCTTTTGGGGGTGAGAGGGGGGTGAAGTTTGCACTGAATCTTTTTGCCAGGATGTTGGCAATATCAGTAGGTTCAGTATATTTTGTACTATTTTGCACTAGTTCAGTGAATATCTGCGAGTTGCCACTTAGATTCTTAACATAGCTAAAGAAGGCTTTGTGGTTCTTAACATAGCTAAAGAAGGCTTTGTGGTTATCTTTTGAATCCTTGGCTGTTTTTCTTTTGAAGTTAGCCTTGGATGATTTTATGAGGGACCTTAGTTTTTTACTGATACTGATCAAGGATGTCTTTCCTTCTTGAGATTTGCTTTTTTTCTGAACTAGTTTCCCTCCTTTTGTTGTATAGCCTTTTATGGCAGGGGTCCACCAGACTGGTTTCCTTCTCTTAGGGGAGTGAGTCTTGGTTTTGCTAGGGATGGCACGATCCATGCATCCTTGTAGGTGCTCATAGAGTGCATATGTAAAGGTTTCTGCATCTTGGACACTGTTATCCTTTAGCGTGAGGGCTGTGAAACTTACCACCTCTGTCTTAAGTAAGGTGAAGTTTGCTATAGAAAAGTTTTTCACTGTGGTTTCCTTGGTTGTGGGGGTGGTGTTGTGGTGTGGACATCCAGAGTGATTAGTTTATGGTCTAATCTAACCAGTGATGGGTTGACCTCTGGTGCGGAACACCTGTCGCCCATGTTGGTGATGACCAGGTCCAATATGTTTTCACCTCTGATAGGGGAGTTTACCAGCTGATCCAGGGCATTTGAGTTGATAAATTCCAGGAAGCGCTGGACCTGGGAGTTTATACTAGAGTAGTTTTGCCAGTGAATGGTAGGGTAATTGAAATCGCCCAATATCAGGGTGTTCGGTAGGACCTTCATGTTTTCAAGTGTCTCCAGAAAGGTGGAGTGGTGGTCCTGGGTCATGGAGGGTGATCTGTAGCAGGCCACAATTTGCATTGCAGATTTGCTCGGTTAGTTGCACATGGGTGATCTCAGAGGTATCATGCTGTGCCACTAACCTGGAGGTGTAGGTATCCTTGATGGATATGGATACACCCCCTCCATTTGTGTTTTGGTCTGTGTTCTTTGGCCGAAACGTGTGGTATGAGTTGTAGCCCAGTAGTGCTGGGGTGCTCTCTGGAGCCTTGAACCAGTTTCAGTTACTGCACAGATGTCGACGTTCTCCATACTGAGGAGTGCTTTGAGCATGTGCATTTTTGAGATTTAAACTCCTGACGTTGAGTAGCATAACCCTCAGTTTTTTGTTAACTGTGCTGTTTATGGAGGTGGGTTTGACTTTTTGAACCTTGCCTAAAAAAGGCACTATGGGGGCAGCAAGAGCCTTGGCCAGTATTTGAAAGCCCAGGGGTGACAGGTGTAAGCTGTCTGTTGTGAAGCAACCCGGCTTGTCATTCCAGGCTGACAGACGCTGGATCCTCTTTGAATGACACCAGAAGCTTAGCCAGTTGTTGAAATTGATCATTTTTTCTTTATACTGAGGTATCATTCTTGGTGAGGGCAGGATGCCACTCAGGGTCAGGGTCATACCAGCCTGGACTACATGATCAGAGAGCTCTTTCATGTAGTCCAGGGAGGTACGTCTCAGGTCATGCACACCAACATGAACAATGACAGAGTCATATTTGTACTTGTTCTGGAGTGACCTGAGTGCTTGTGTTATGTGATGGATTCTGGCTCCCGACAGGCAGCTAACAGTAACCTTCTGCTTGTCCAGCCTAGTGAGTGGGACATCCGTGTGCCTGACTATAGAGTCACCTATTACTAGTGTATTAGGTATGTTATTTTGCCTTAAGGGCTGTGAGTGTGCGGCACACTGATTTTGTGTTTTATGTGTTTGGTTTGTGATGGGAGATGCAGGTTGTTTGGGTGTCTGCTTTGGAGGTCTCTGATTTTAGCAGGTTTTTGTTTAGAGCCTCCGAGTATGATTTTGTGTATTTATGTGTATTTTTTGCCAGTGCTGTTTTAGTAGGTCTGTGTGTGGCTGGAGGTGTGGTGCAATTGTTAACCTTCTCCTCTTGACTGTCTGTTCCAGTCTTGGGTGGAGATAGCTTAGCTTCCAGTTTGGCTGTATAATTGCATCGCTCGCATATGTTAGTGTTTTGTGGTAGGTGGAGAGGGTAGTCCTATGTACATGAGGCAATTGTAACATTGCCTCAGGATACCCAGATTCACCAGCTGGACTGGAGAGTACACCTGAAATTGCTCTTTGGCCATGCCTGAATAGTAGGGTGAGCTGCTTAGTCACTTGGTTGGTGAGGGGTGAATAAAGAGACTTGCCATGCTGGGCAATCAAGTGTCAGGGTATATTAGTGCTTGCTATTAGGTCTGAGCAAGTGCTGGGCTGTAGGATGATTTTTGAGTGCTTAGGTTGAGAGTTAGGCTAGTTTCAAGGGAAAAACTGAAGAGGAAACTTAGTGGAGCCGGGAATAATTTAACTGTAGCTAACCGGCTTTGCCCGGCGTGCAAAACCATGCAAATGCGGTTTTTGTAGTAGAGAAATGAAAGAGAGAGAAATTAGCCCAAAATGGCCAATAAACTATTAACTTCTGGGCTGGAACCACTCCTCCAGGGATAGATAGGCTGCTCAAATCTCCCCTGTCTCACAGGTGAACAGAGAAACTTCCTTCTATCCAAGTAAGGTATGGGCTACTAAGAAGCTAGTATCACAGCCCTGAATTCAGCACTAGCCTGAAAACTGGACTATACTAGGCAGGAAACAAGGAATTTTTTTTTTTTTTTTTTTTTTTTAAAGGATAAGGCAAAAACAGTAAAAAATGTACTTAAAACAGCTTTAAACGACTACAAATGATCAGAAAAGGCTATCACACTTTAGTGTGTAGCGTACAACAGTTAAATTATTTAAACAAAAAGGTAGTCAAATAAGTACAATATGTGAAAAAAACAAGCTTTTTAAATCGCAATAAATGCTGAAAAATCTGCCTTTAGGCGAAAACAGTTAAGTACAGCAAGAAAGTACAGAAAACTGATACTTAATCACTCCAAAGTCTCTCTTCTAAGCAAGAAGGCTTGTATCAGTTTAAGGCTTTCTAGTGCTACCCAGTAGGTTAGTTATAGGAAAGATGAGAAACAAGTGCAGATGTGGTCTTTTAAACCAGAAAGTTGAAAGAGATGGACATACTGCCCACATGGTCATTAAACTACAATTTCTGGGCCAAGAACCACTCCTCTCATGGTAGACAGGCTACCTAGTGCTTACGACGCTACATAGTGCTTACCACTCCCACTGAGGAACACTAGAATCCTCAGACAGGCGTCATTTGTAAATTTTTTAAAGTGAAGCAAACACTGGGATGCACAACTGTTTGAGCCAGATCATGGTCAAGTGGGGCCCTAGGCAAGGTAATGGATCAGGTCCCCCCAAACACCCTCAGTCACTCCAGTGTCCCATTACTTCTGTAGATCTTCCCGGTTACCATAAACACTGTCCAAACCTGTCAGTGTGCATACTGTATTCTTTACTTCTGCAGTGATTAGAGATATTTTTAAAACTTTTATTTCAAATTTTATAGTACAAATTCTGACAGCCGTTTGCTAAACAAAACAATAACAGACTTGCTATGAACAGCAAGCTACTCTGTCCTTGCATTTTCTTTGAATGTGGGTTTCAATGCAGCTTCAATGAAATGAGTTGCATCTTGCCAGGTGGTGGCTCAAGTTTACCTTTTGGGCTGTTTTCAAGCCATAGGCCCCTTGCACACATTTTTGGACCATGCATACATGCATGTTGTTTGCACCATCCTGACTGTATTAAATTATACTCCTTGTATAATTCAGTACCACTTGTTGGAGTGTGTTTTTAAATTTGTAGGTTTGAAAACTTTTTCAGTAAGCAATGAAACCAATAAGAACAAAACTCCTCATTTCAGAACGCTTCAACCACAAAAGGACACTCATTTCTGTTATTACAATCCACCGTTGTCAGTCAATATACACAATCTCTGCAGAAGTAAAAGTTCTCTGAATAATTTCAGATCAAAATCTATAACTAATGAAGAGGCTGCTGTTGGCAAACAACTTTACATCTCAGTGTTTCAAGTACAAGTGCAGTGCCCGCCATACCTCTCAGTGCAAGAAATCTGGACAAAGGCTAGAATAATGGGGGGCAGATTTTTACAGACTTAGAAAGTTACTAGAATAACATGATTTGTGTTGGCATGCATTTTCTGAAACATATGAAGTCTGAAACTCAAATGCATGTCATTATTTACTGACTTTTCTATTCTCATTGATTTGCCGGAGAACCACATATTTTATGAGGAGCAGACCAAAAATATGAGGTAAAAATCTGGACATTTGAGAAGTATGATGCGTGCTGCCCTTAACTGCCCATTTTACATTAAAAAAAGCAATTGGTAAGCTGGTAATAATGCAATGGGGAATGGCTGTCAAACTGGTAACAGATTCATAGTTGCTATGCATATTATCCAAAGGAGGAGGAGTGCAGCACCCCTATCCCCCTTAGAGGCCACTGCAATGTTAGCACTCCATGTACAAGGTGTGGGAGTAGAACCCACTGACTTTTGCACCAAAGACAAATTATGCTACCTGTTGTGCTACAAACACTACTTTTAAAATTTATAGCACAAACACTGATGATGGCCATGCTAAACAAAACAGTTACACATTGTAAATAGACATAAATGCATTTCCTGATGACAGTTTGGTAGTTGGTATAGAGGATTCGGGCTCTAGGGTCTTGCATTGAAACTGGGTGTATATATATATATATATATATATATATATATATATATATATACACACACACACACACACACACACACACACACACACACACCCTCTGGAATAATTCACTAACCTATTTCGTGAACATGTCTTCTGTGTTCATCTAGAATTCAAATCCGTGGTTGTTTTTTGCATGCTCCATTAATATATAATGTGGAATTACTTGTCTACTGTTTACAGTTTCCTCTTCCTCTTCCTCATCCTCATCATCTTCTAACTGTCCTTTCTTGCCACACTTTACTGGCCCCTGTCACTGGTTCTTGTTACTGTGTGTTATTTGCCTTATTTTTTAAAGATCCTACATTATTAAACATGTTTCCTGTATAGTAAAACAGACAATGTGTGTATTATTGAAGATTTATTTATAATAAAACAGGCAATATATTTATATGAAGATAGGAGAACAAGTACAATGTAAATAAATAGTGACATTGACTGTATGTGCACAGTAACTAACTAAAGGTCTACAACTAAGCAGTAACGTTAAATCTGATGTTGTAAATCTTTGTTCATTAATTACTATTAGGACTTCAGTTCCGTCCTTGGAACCGATACAGCCGTTTCCAAGCTTGCGCCAGCCAAAAACTCTCAGCTAAGACCTACCCATAATGCCCCCTTCTAGTTACTCCAGATTTCATTTGCCGCGTTCCTAGTCAGACATGCAAGCCATCTCTCTCAAAGCTAAGTAGAAAATTGTTATTTTTAAGATAGTTTCTCTTCAAAATTTTGTAGTCAATTTTAGCCTTTTCTCACTGTCCCCTATAACCTAATTCTATTCCCTACCTTTTACCTTGGTAATTTAATTTCTACCATTATTGGTACTGTCCCTCTCTCCTACATTTGACAGGCCCTTCCTTACTACTTATGGTATTTTTTAAATATCATCGTTGGTATTCTCTCCCCTTTTTTTTCTCTTCCTTATTTTGTTTTTTCTATAGGATACACTTGTTGCCTTACTATGTCAGACAAAGCTAAGTTGGGGTTTAAACAGTGTGACAAGTGTGGACGTAAGATGCCTAACTGATACACATGCTCGTTGTGTCTACTGTTTGGGCATGGATCGTATTAAAGCTGGCAGTGACATTTGTGCTAATTTTAGTAATCGTACACTAGCAGAACGTAAAAAATAAGCTTATTTTAAAAGGTTTAATCAAGACACCTTTTTCGGAGGCTCCGTCTGAGTCAGAGGTCTCACCCCCTCCAAAGACAAAAAAAAATAAGGAAAAACGGAGTCACTCAGTTCCTGCATCTTTGTTGGTTACGGAACCGAGTCTGCTCTGTGCTTTGCCGGTGCCCTTGGTGCAGACCTTTTTTTGGCACCAGGCTCTGTATCTTCTCCCTTGGTGCCGCCCATGATATTCACCCCTATTTCAGTTCCAACGTTGACACCACTGACTTCGGAGCCCTCCTTGGATCCGACATTGGCTCCTATGACTGTACCTGCTTAGGCACCATCCCTGGCCATGGTGCCGACAGTTTCTTCGGCTCCATCAGCTACAAAACATGAATATCTGCCAAGGACAAGATATTCTCCAACTTGCAACCCTTTTTTGGGGCAGAGGTTTAGCCCCTTTCTAGAAAGACCCGATTCTCCTTCAGCAGCCTCCTTTAGATCCACTAGAAGTTTTTCTGAATTAGATCGAGTGCGTGTTGTGGACCAGCTTCTCGCAGCTAGGGGAATGCCCATTCCAGCTAAATCTTCTGGCCCTCTTGGCTTAGAATCTTTTACTACATCTTCCCCTGTTTATCCTCCTCCGGCCTCTACCCTGATCCCAGAGATCTTGGTACCGATGTCCACTCCGGTGCATACTGTCTCTGCTCCAACAGCAGTTTTTCCCCTGTTGGCACCGACCACCCTTGCTGCATTGGCTCTGGTGGAGCCAATGCTCTCTCGGAGCAGTGCTTGGACCATCCATACCTTGGTACCTAGCCTGGTGCCTATTTTCTCGCTGGCACCATCTATGTCCATGGCTCCGATGACTTCCAGTCCTCTTAGAGCTCCTCACCTGGAGGTGGGCTCCTCCGGGTTGGGAATGACCCTGTTTCTGAGGTTGTCCTTCCCAGTTCTGGGCTCCCATCCCTCTTCAGGCGGGCCTGCTGTGCAGGTGATGGAGAGGGTCCTTAACTCAGCAGGCATGCAGTCAGCACCAATGACATCAGTATCAGAACCCCCTCCTAGCATGTACCTGTCCCAACCCTCTATTTCGAGACCCCAGGCACAGGAGTCGCAAGACCCCCCCTTTGAAGAGAGCCTTTTCTTCGGAGTCCTCCTCTGAAGATCCCACTGGGGAGCCACCCCGGAAGAAACTGTGCAAGAGGAAGCACCTTGATTCCCTGGAGGAATCTATCACCGAAGACAGTGATTGTGATGAGGGGGAAGGGTCCCCATGGTCTCCCCCAGATGACGTCTCATTCAGAGGTAGTCTCAAAATCCTCAAGCAGCGGGGAGACAAAGTCCTCTAACCCTTCTTCTGAGGAATCTGTGTTCTTGCAGGCCTTCTGTGCCCAGCCATCTGCTTCCTGGGTGACCCCACCAACAGATGACCTTGTTAAACTCATTGTGCAGCATGCCTGGAAGGCCCCAGACAACATAGAACCTGTCCCCCGGAGGCCAGACAAAACTTTATCTACACCTGAAGACAAGCCCCACTGGTCCAAGCAGTTGACAGGTGATTCTATGGTCGTGGCGGCAGCCACCAAGAGGAACTGGCGGAAGATAGTTCCATTGTCCATCCTCCGAACAGAGAGTCCCAGACTGTGGGAAGACTAGAGAAGTGGACCTATGCTTCAGCGACCTTCGCCATTCAGTCACTGAACTTTCTGGTACACTTTACTCTCCTCCAAAGAGACCTAATTTCCGAAATGTCTTTCTCTTTGGTGGGGGTACTGCCTGATGAGGTGCATGACACTGTCACCTCGCAGCTAGCTACCCTTGAATCCATCTCAAACTCCTCAATACATTTGATATCTCACACCACCGAGGGGGCAGCTCAAGCTGCCTCATCAGGCATGGTCATGAGACGTAATGCTTGGATGCAGTTGTGTGATTTCACAGACCCCTTTAAATCTTCCTGCATCAATGCACCTGTCGACAAATTTGCACTTTTTGGACCCAGAGTACAAGACACACTTGCATGTAGTGAGAAAGATGGAAAGACCTTGTCTGCTGTGGGCATATGCTTTTCCAACCCCCAGAGGTTCTACTCCAGGAACCAGAAGGGAGGAAAAATGTGGTTCAAGAAATCGCAAGGATCTTTTCATGACACTCGTGAACAATCCCCCCTGGGGCAGAGGGGGGGCAACTCGTATGGAAGACTCCCCTTTTGGGGTAGAGGGGGTCTGCGTAACCAGGGCACTAGAGAATCTTTCTCCGGCAGACCCTACCAGCGCTCCTGAGCAGCGGCCCAATTACTTTCCTCTGGAAACAGTCAAGGGTAATTTTTCTCTGCACCTACCTGCCTGGCATCTTATTACTACCGACGTTTAGGTGCAGAGAATAATATCCAGAGGCTACCAAATTCCATTCGATTTAATTCCCAGACTCGTCAAATGAATCCCAAATGTAAGACCCAATCAGATGGAATTAGCAACCTTAGAAATAGAAAAGCTGCTAAGAAAGAGTCATCCAACCAGTCCCACCAGACCAGACAGGATCCAGGTTTTACTCAAGGTTCTTTTTAGTGCCAAACCAATCCTGGATCTCAGCCTATTTAACAAATTTATCAAATCTCAAAAATTCCGGATGGTCATGGTACAGTCCATTCTTCCCTTCCTAGGGAGGGACAACTGGATGTGCTCTATAGACCTCCAGGATGCGTACTACCACATAAAGATGGATCGCTGCTCCCGGAGGTTTCTCTGCTTCCTGCTGGGAGCCAATCACTACCAGTTCAGGGCACTGCCATTCGGTCTCTCAACAGCCCCCCAGAGTGTTCACCAAATGTATGGCAGTTGTGGTAGCTCATCTTCGGCTACAAGGATTCCAGGTGTTTCCATATCTAGACAATTGGCTCCGTACTGCTCTGACCGGGAATCTCCTAGTCTGCAGCCTCTCTTACACTTAAGGTCTCGCTCTCCACTTGGGGATTACAATCAACAAGGCAAATCTCAAATGTCCCCATTGAAGACACTGGAATTTATTGGAGCAGTCTTCAACACAACATCTTGTCAAGCTTCTCTCCCCCTTACAGGCTTTTGAAAATAAGACACCAAATCCAAGACCTTCTTCCTCAGACCTATGTACCAGCACATCTTGTACTGCAACTCTTAGGCTCCATGGCAGCTGCCATTACATTAGTACCACTAGTGAGGCTGCACATGAGAATCCTGCAGTGGGCTCCTTTCCACATAATGGTCATTTCTAACTCACCCACATGATACGTCTTGCAAACTGTTGCAAGGAAGAAATGCTATGGTGGATGAAGCCACAAATGAATATGTCGACCATTCTGTCTTCCCCAGCACATGGCCACTGTGACCATGGACACTTCCATGTTGAGGGGGGCATTTCCAGGGAAAGACTGTCCAAGGCACCTGGTCCCCCATGGAGGCCAGTTTGCACATAAATGTCCTGGAACTGAGGGCAATTCCCTTAGCGTTGCAAATGTTCCATGCATCCCTACCCTCCTGGACCATTGCAATTCAGTCAGACAACATGTCAGTCATCTGGTATATCAACAAGCAAGGCGGAACCAGGTCTTCTCCCCTGTGACGGAAAGCCATGAGGATTTGGCACTGGGTGATAGCTTCCAACCGCTTTCTTATAGCAATGCACATTCCTGGGAATTCCAACCTTATTGTGGACAATCTGAGCAGAAACATCCTGATGCCTCACGAGTGGTCCCTCAATCCTGTTACAGCAGATCGGATCTTCCAACGCTGGGGCAAGCCTTGCTGCGATCTGTTTGTTTCCCCCCTAAACTACAAATGCAGAAGCTACTTTGCCCTGATCTCCCCCCAGGGGAACCCCCGAGGGATGCTCTAATGCACGATTGGTCCCCGGGTCTTTCCTCTCATTCCAAAATTTCTCCAAAAAGCTCAGAGGTTGAGAAGCAAAGTGATCCTCATTGCCCCCTACTGGCCCCGTCAAGTCTGGTTCCCATTTCTATGGCCTCTTCACAGCCCGTGGATCCTGGATCATTCTCAAGACCTGTTTATCTCATCCTCCGGGACTGATTCATTAGAACCCTCCACAGTCTCAAGCTCACAGCTTGGTTCATCCACTTCCAGTGATTGCCAGGCTGTCTGACATCCCATCTCCTGTTCGTGAAATTCTTCTGGCTTCACACAAACCTTCTACCAGGAAAGTTTATTCTAGTAAATAGACTAGGTTCTCTATTTGGGCCAAAGATCAGAACTTAAGACCCTTTTTCTATGCCTGTTCAAAAGATCATACAATACCTGACTACTCTTTTACATGCAGGAGCCTCTGCATTGACGGTCACTGTACATTTAGCCGCTATCGCCAATTTTCATAATGGACTTGATAATTCTTCAATTATGTCACACTGCCTATGCAAGACATTTGTGAAAGGAGTATTACATGTTAAACCTCTGGTCAAGCCTCCCTTAGAACCCTGGGACTTGACTTTGGTGCTTCAATCTCTCTCACAGGACAAGATTAAATCTTTCAGGAAAACAGATCAATTGTTTGTGGCCTTTGCAGGACACCGATTGGGTAAACCTGTTTCCAAAGAGACTTTATCCTCCTGGCTTAGAAATGTCATTACCTTTATCTACCAACAGAATAAGCTATACTTACCTTCCAGAATAAAGGGTCATTCTACCAGATCTATGGCTACTTCTGTAGCATTTCATTCCAGAGCCTCTATGGATATCATCTGCTCAGTAGCCACTTGGGCAAGACCTCATACCTTTATCTCTCATTACAAATTGGATTTGGCCTCCAGGGGATGAGCATCTTTTGGTTCTATGGTGTTCAGGAATATCCTTCCTTAGGGCCACCCAGGACTCCAGTAGCTGGGGACTCAGTCCTAATAGTAATTAATGAACAAAGCTTTACATCATCAGATAAAGAAGTTATGTCTTACCATAACGTTCCATCTGTGTTGTAGATCTTTGTTCATTCATTACTTCCCGCCTTCCTTCCCCCTGTCTGGACTTCTGGTGGACTTTAGGAACTCCTGGTTAGGGTATTTGATCAGACAGAACCTTCTACTGTTTTTTATTACTATGTCTATGGAGTAACTAGAAGAGGGGCATTATGGGTAGGTCTTAGCTGAGAGTTTTTGGCTGGCACGAGCTTGGAAACTGCTGTATCGGACCAAAGTCCTAATAGTAATGAATGAACAAAGATCTACAACACAGATGGAATGATATGGTAAGACATAACTTCTTTATTTATGAAAACCTGATTTATCAAAAAATCCCCATTAGTCTTAAGTGTAAAGATTACGAAGAAAACAGTTCTTCAGCTGAGAATGTAGTCACATAGTGATATGCAACTTTGTATTTAGATTATCAATAATTAGTCATTCCTGAAGATGAAACAACCACCACCACAAGGCAATATCTGTATTCTCGACTAGCAAGTTAATACAACAGTGCAAGCTCACAATACAATAAAACAGTGTAAGTTTTGCTACAGCTTTGCATACATTACTATTTGTAATGGTTACACTTTGACAGAAGAGTAGACAGGTTGACCAAAAGATTCAAGTATCTTTTC
Organism: Protopterus annectens; assembly: GCF_019279795.1. Taxonomy (NCBI): domain Eukaryota; kingdom Metazoa; phylum Chordata; order Ceratodontiformes; family Protopteridae; genus Protopterus; species Protopterus annectens. The sequence continues at coordinate 1,404,911,092 of NC_056728.1, forward strand.
ATAAGAGAGGAATTTAACAAGTATACCTTCATAAAATCATTTGACGTTTATTTAATAGAAGACTTCCTTAAACTGATTGTAACTGTCTTTCTTGCTGACCATTCCTTGTTATGAGGAGGGTGCAAAGTAGAGTAGATAACCTTCCAGTAAAATATTTTCCATAGGTATACCAGAAGACAATCATACCATTTGCAGTCCTCCATGTTAATGTGATAGCATTTAGTAAAACCAGTTAATTCTAATTGCAAAAAGCATTTGATAGATTTGCAGGCCCAAAAGACTAATAGATCTACCACTGAATTGTCACTGCAAATTACATGGTGAGGGGAAGGTTGTTTACCCATACCTGCCAACTTCTGGGGAGTCAAGTAGGCACTGTGAAGCAACATAAATTACTTACTCCTTCGTTTTGAATATGATAGTTTGTATGCTTTATTTCAAATCACTTGCCATTCAGCTGAGATATTAGAGCTCTCTCTTGGAAGTTATGTAACTGTATTTAACTAACTGGGAATATGGATGTTAGAGTAAAATTATCATTTAGAGCAGAGTTCTATCAAAAAAATGCTAGAAGGTTTTTTATCTTAGAATAGTTTAGTTCAAGAAGATGCAAAATCCAAAATTATCTTTTTATGTAAGTAATGGGGTGAGTTTGTATGTTGGTTCTAATCAGGCTTGGCAAAGGATAAACTGAAGGGTGTATGTGAATGGTGCTCTCTTAACATAGCAATCATTTTATTTTCTCTACCAAATGGATAAAAAAGACATTGGAAGCCTTAATGTTTCATTATTAATTGTAATGTTGGATTTATCTCTTAAAACTTCTTTTCTAACAACCACTTAAGTGTTTCCATTTTCTCCAGTAGTTAGAATGTAAATCAAGGAGCTTTAGCTATACTAAAGATTTATTTACTTATTTGTCTATTTGCTAAACTGGTATGTAGACTGATCTGAAGGCTATATTTTCAGACATGACCCAGATGACCAGTAATCGGAGAAAAGACCACATACATTTGTATAATATTTATACAGGGTTATGTAATTTTATATTTATATATAAATATTAGTAATGTAGATATTAAGCACATACAGTGTATGTATTAAGTATACGGTGAGAACTTACTTTAAACAGTAACATCAGTTATCTGCTGTAATTTTATATGCACATGATGATAAATGTAGGCAACATAGGGAGTAAATAGCAGAATTGCTAGACGTTGTCTTTAAAGCATTTACTTGCTGAGTTGCTCAGCAAGAGGTTTTTCTTTAAGTCAGAGAGAATCTTTGCCTGTTAAGTCAGATGCAAGATTGTTCTATGTGGCTAGACCCAGCCTGGGGAAGGCCCTTTTTACTCAGTGTTGTTTTAAAGGGAGGTGTATGAAAGGGGAATATACGACCAACTTTTGAATTTCTAAGGGAGCAGTTATGATCTGTAATAGGAAGGAGTGTTTAATGTGGTGGGCAGTATCTTTCTCAAGATTTTAGGTATTGGTGTGCTTTCTAAGTAGTTGGAACTCTGTTACTGGTACCCGGTTTACCTTTTGGAGAAGAATGCAGTGATTAGTGGATGTGCTTGCCAAAAGGGCAAATCCACAATTTTTGTTTACAGTGGTCTGAGTTTTTCTTATTGTGAGAAGAATGGAAGGTCAGTTAAGGAAGGCAATATTTCAGTTTGGGGAGGACATTTTTGGCTATGGACAGTCTAGGTGCTGCAGGTGTCAACAGTATTGTGCCACCTTCTGGTGGGGACAGGTACTGCAGGCACATGTGCCATTTCAACTGCTGTGGGTTTAGTTGCTGCAGTGATGCCTGCTTTTGTGATTAGGTGCTGCAGCTTTTTGGGAGGACTTTTTGGACAGTGTTGATCTGTGTGAGTAGTAAGGGTAAGTGAGTGATCAAGAGTGAGAACAAGTATTTATATTTTGTAACTGTGGATATGCACTTGCTTTGAAAGCCTGTTATTGAAAATGTGGGTATTTGAGTGAGTTTGTAAGGTGTGGAGAAAAGCTTTGCTTTTGTTATTTGGTGTTGGCAGAATTTGATTGTTACAGTGAAGAATAAGTTGTATATGAATGTAAGAGGTTTGGCAATATAGTTTGGAGCTTTGCTAAGAAATATGTGATAAGTAATATCTTGGTTGCTTTTTCTGCTAATTCCCTAAAACAGAAAGTAGCTGCAAATTCAGTAAGAAGGTAAAGAGGAACTTGCTCAAGGTTTAGTGGGGGCTGACCATTGTTAATTGGCCCAACTGAATTATTTCTTGTAGATGCTGCTGCTTCCATTGTTATAAAAATGAAGTTGAACTTTGCTATGAATATGGCCACAAATTTAAGTTCTTTCAAGAATTGTTTGGGATTACAGATGGCCGAAAGCTATTTTTTTTAAGCAGGTAGTTGGCTACTCTAGTTTGTTTTCTGAAGTTAAGGCAATTTTGGCATGGATGTGTATCATTTTGATTTTGTTTCCAGGAAATCAAGGCAGAGTGTTTTAATTTTATAAGTTCCTTAATGTCTCGAGTTAACCAAGGACATACCTGTCTCCTGTGTCTGCTACATAACACACGGAAAAAGTGTGTCTTGAATTATGGCAGGAGTGTTTCTGAAAAATAAGAGCTTCTGTAAGATTATTAATATGGCATAGTGGAGACAGTCAATAAGACTAAGATGTTGTTGGATGGTTTGAGTTTGGTGTTCAAGGAATGGTCACCCAACAAGCATTTTGTGATGGAGGGTTTGAAGTTCTGAAGGACCAATAAGAGAGAGAACTGGAGAGTGGTCTGTCATAGAGTTTGGTAGTATGGCAATGTTTTTGGCATTATAAAGTCGAGGGAGGTTTAACAAATCCCATGGAGTTTCCATTGAGGAAAGGTGTAATTCTGTATGTGAGAGATCCTTATTATTTTTAATATGTGGTCTCATGGCTTGAATCCATAAGAATAGGTTCATGGGGATTTTAAAGTGATAAGAGCTTTATAGTTCTCACCAGAAGAAAAGCCAGAGATTTGGTGATTTTAATCTACCATTAATCTTTGGGATCCAAAAGTTTGCTTAAATTTCATACAAGGAAGAATTGCTTCAAATAAATTCTGAAGATTGCGTTACTGCATTAATAAGTCATAAGGACCTACATGATGGCTTTTCTACCTTCACCTGGTCTGGCCATTCCTTTTTTGGAGCCAGGCATGCCTGGTCTTCTGGAGAACCCTGTGGCCCATTCATTCCTGCTCAGGATTCCCAACTGACCCATCTTTCTTATGATGCTGGTCCTGCATGGTATCCTACCTTCTCAGAGAAGCAACCCCCTCAGCAGTTTTCAAGCTGCACTATTGGCTGCCCTCCTAGAAGAAGCATTCCTCTGCACACTGAATTCTTTCAGTGTAAGTTCACTCTGCAGCTTGTACTCCCTTTGTCTGAACTCCATTCACTTGATAGCTTTGTGCTCTCTTTGCCGGAAGTCCATGAACTATAATGTAGTGTAGTAATTGTCATCATGTGGAGAGTCAGAGCTACCTCCTTCCATAAGCATGAGTGTGTGCATGAGTTGGCAGTGACTGCTAACTATTATTCTTTCCCACCAACTCCTACAGATAGCCAAGCCTTTATATGAACTCTAGTCTCCTGTGCCGTAGTCAGGGTTTATCCCTATATATTGCAGATCTGGGTAACATTCATTTTAACTATTGAGAATTTCACTAATATAGTACATTTTAAGTGTAATTGTCTTGTATCATTAATTGAATAGTCTATAATTTGATAGCGTCTTGAGTTAATTTGTACTTCAAGGTGTTTAAGCTCCTCTAGTGTTATATTGATTCAGTTGACAAATTGATTGTACTTGGTGATATATTTATTAAATTAATCTATGGTTGTCTGTATTCAGCTTGTAATTAGATGCTTTACTATTGTCCTCTAAAATGTTTTGCTCTGTTAGTAAGGCTTACTTTGAATTGTTAAAATAAGCAATCTACAGTATTGGCTAGGCTGTAGCAAATAACTTAGTTTGTTTGTGTCTTTCGGCTTTTCCCGGTTAGGGATCGCCACAGCGGAACTCCGGTCCGCTAATGATTGGTAGTTGATTTTTACATACCGAGTTACCAGCTCTGACGCACAACCTTCAACGAAGGTACACCCATTCACGCATGTCTCCATGCAGAAGACGCTCTGGCTGAGAATCGAACCGGACAGCGCCTTACTGTGAGGTGACAATGCTACCGCAGCACCACCACCGCCGGTAATTTAGTATTTGAGTTAATTAGGGGAATATGTCACTTTTTAATAAGTGTAGAATCATTGGCTGTTAAAACTGTAATAGTTCAAAACTGATTTAAGTAGTTGCCTGCAATTATTCTTTGATGGCATTAAGTAGTCTTTGTAGGATTGGAGCCAGTAGTTGTTGCTTATACTGTTTATAGAAAGATGCATCCAAACCATTAGGGTCAGGGGCCTTACACGGTTGTGGAAAGCCAAGGCTTCCTCCAGTTCGTGCATTGAGATACCTTTTTGTAACATAACTAGGAATTATATTTGGTTTAAATTATTTGAAGACTCTCTTTAGTTTGACTCGTGTTTTTCAAGAAATTATTAAAGACAGTTAGAGGTTTACTAACGACAAAATGCATAATATATTATTTAGAGCTATGGTTTGTTTTAAAATATCAACTTATTGTCCCATTCGACATATTTCGCATTCATCCTTGTTTCAAACTATTTGTAGAATTATTTCATATCGAAGCACTACTATCTTTGGCTATTTTGACTTGTGTATTTATTACTTTTTTGTAAATCTTTAATTTAGAAATTGCCTTCTCTAGTTCAGTTATTTTCTGCTTTTCTACATGTTTGGATAAGAATCTTTTCAAATGGATACTTCCTTTATTATTCCCGTAAACAAAATTTGATATCCAGCTGTATCTTCTTTCTCAGTATAGAGTAAAGTAATAAGTTGTGTGTCACCATTATCATTCTTTTCCCTTAGCAAGTCAGATTAGATGGCCAGATTGATTGTGGAGTTTGTCATTTGAAGATTTATTTTTAACTGCAATGAATGTTCTGAGAGACCTGGGATCTGTTTTGTGTTTGAAGTCCTAGATACTTTGATTTGGAAAGCAAGAATAAATCTATTCTAGATAGTACTTTATGTGGAAGAGAAAAGAAAATATAACCCTTATCCTCTGGTGAATTAACAAGTTATTTGCATTCATTAGATGTTCATCGTGTTTCACTGTTGCAGTCATGACTGCAGGGTTCTCGCCTGCCGGCAGGCAGTCCTCGGTCAGCCAGAATCCCAAAGTCTGGGTCCGGCGTCGGCTGCTCAGCCATGCTCCCTGACGTCAGAGCACCAGGAGTACAAAGCTGACAGCCGACGCCATGTTCTCCAGTCTTTCTTGCCATGCCGTGCGGTGATAGCAGTTCGCAAGTGCCGGTCGGCTGACTCCTGACAATTTTTTATAAAACGTACTTCAGTCCGAAGACTTTCTTCTCCTACTCAAAGCTAAGTACCCCGTTGAAACTTTTTCTTGCTCCAGTCCGATGTCAGAAAAAGTTAATAATTGTATTTCATGTGGGAAGCAAATACCTCATAAGGATTTTCATTCTTACTGTATTCCTTGCTTAGGCCCTGACCACGATGTAGCTAGTTTGTCGGTTTTGTGCTAGATTCAATCAACGTACGATTAAACGAAGGTATGATTTTGCATTTCATTACTTCGGTAGGCATTTTAATTACAAAATGTCGTCTGATATGGTTCCGGCTACCGGAGTTCACAAATGACGCAAAGATAAAGACAGGCCTCCGAGGTCCGAATCAGACTATGTTGTACAAGCAGAGCCAGCTTCAGGTTCGGCCGTCATCAGTGAGGCGCTTTTGTAGCCCCTGTCATCGGCCATTTCGGAACCGATGGCCGAAATGGACTCCCATGAGGAGCCAACTAGGCCTTTGAATATTTCTGTTGCAGGACCTTCGGACAATGCTCCTTCAGATGGGTCCGGAGCCGCTGTGCAGGTACCGGCTTCCGAAGGGGATGTTCTTCATCTCACATTGCTGCAGTCCTTACATATGGGTAGTCCGCTGTCCTCGGTCGGCCCGAATATCAAAGTATTAGGCTGACGTCGGTCAAGGCGCTTAAGACTGACATCAGGACGTCAGGGTACAAATGCGCATGACCGACGTCATATCCTCAGTCTTTTTTGCCGCATGGTCCGATGCAGAAGCAGCGTTGCAAGTGCCGTTCGGCGTTCTGGAATTTTTCGAATTCGGAGTTTCAGACCGAGTCAAAGTTGGCTGGTACTCGTTAGGGAATATTTTAGTTTTTTCTAACCTCAGTGGTTTACCGGATGTCAGAAAAAGTGAATAACTGTATTTCTTGTGGGAAGCAGATACCGCATAGGGATTATCATTCTTTGTGTATTCCTTGTTTGGGGCCTGAGCAACGTTGTTGGGTGTCGCTTTGTGCTAGGTTCAATAAGCGCACTATTGCGAAGGTTAGATTGTGCTAGGCTGGTCTTCGGAAGCGGTGCAATTATAATATGCCGCCGGATTCTCCGCCCGCTTCAAGAAGCGCAAAGACAAAGCAGCTAAACCCAGGCAAGAAGAGTCGTCCGTACCGGATGCCGGTTCTTTAGAGGCGTCAGTGGAACCGGTGGTTCCGACGGAGGCTTCTCTGGAGTCCCAGGGGGAGACTTTGATATTGCAGGATGTGGCCTCTCAGGAGGCAGCCCAGGCTGAAGGGGCTTCTCAGGTTACTGTACTCCCCTCCCTTCCTAGGGTGGTTAGGCCCTCTCCTTCTGTTTCCAACGCTTCTCCCAGAGGCAGGCCAGGTTTAGCTTCTGTTGGTGTCACTCCTAGTTCAGCAGGGTCTGTGCCCAAGAAGCACATGCTTAAAATGGCAGAAGATTTAATAACTTTGATTAGAGGTTCTTTACCCCCTCCTGATAAGAGGCCTAGAGTGGAGCCAGAGTTGGGGAGTTTTGAGCAGGCTTCGGATGTTTCAGAGTCTTCGGCTGAAGACTTGCAGGAGTACTCTCCTTATTCTGATTCTGATGCAGATGATTCGACTCCTTCTGCTTCTCCTCCAGAGGATTTCTCTTTTTCAGAGACTCTTCATTCCATGAGGGAACATTTTAAGTGGGAAGGTCAGGACTTCTCTGATTCCAGGAAAAGGCTTAGGGAACTTTTGCTTTTGCCTCAGCATAGGCCCTTGGCTATACCACCTGTTCTGGATGTTGTGGAAGATGTGTTTGCAGAGGCTTCACTTAATCCTGATTCTTTGCCTCCTGCTCCTGTTAAACCGGATAGGTATTACAGGGTGCCTGAGGCTCATAAATATCTTTATAAGAGTCCTAGGGCGGACCCAGAAACTGTTAGTCAGGGACCTAAGGGTGTCAAGGCCTCTGTTGTAAAAAATCCGGTTCCTCCAGATAAAGAGGCCAGAGCTTTGGATAGATGGGGAAAGAAAGTCTATACTTCTTCCACCTTAGCTATGAGGGCTTTGAATTGCCAGTTTCACATGTTGAAATATCAAAACTATCTTCTTTCTCAATTAAAGTCTAAGGTAGATGCTCTGGCGGAAGGCATTGAGTGTAAAGAATTGCAAGATTTGGTGCATGTCTCTGAACAAGTGGGTAAGCATTCTTTACAATGTGGTTTTGATGCTGTACAGGCCTCGTCTAGGGTGGCTGCCACTGGTTCAGTTCTTCGCAGGCACGCCTGGCTGAGGGATCAGAATTTATCTGACCATGTTAAGACAAGGATTTTGGATGCTCCTTTACAGTCTGATGTGTTGTTTGGTTCACCTGTGGAGTCAGTCTTGAAGAAAATGGAAGACAAGGCTAAGTCTATGCAGGCTGTTAAAGATTTTTTGCAAGTTCAGCCTCCGAAGTTTAGTAGGAATTGGCCTGCTAAAGGGTGGACGTATCCTTCTTATGATTCTCAGTCTAGGGGTAGATCTAGACGTGGTAGGGGTAGAGCTCAGAGTTCCTTCAGACCTAGAACAGGGAGTTCACCTGCACAATCTTCGGGTGAGGGCAGGGGCCAGTCCTTTCGTAAACAGGCCCAATGACCTACCTTTTCAGCTGCCAGATCCTTCTTGCCTGGCAGCACCTTTGGGAGGAAGGTTGGCACTCTTCAAGGAAAATTGGAGTTTGATTACCCAAGACAGATGGGTATTGGATATCATACACCAAGGTTACAAGTTTTATTTCCATACCTTGCCTCCTTTCAAAGGCATGCCGGACGTTCCTCCTCAGCAAAGACTAGAGGCTCACAAACAAATTTCTTTGCTACTTCAAATAGGGGCCATACAACCGGTCCCTCTGCCAGAAGTGGGCCTAGGATTTTATTCTCGCCTGTTCCTAGTACCAAAGAAGGGGAACACGTGGAGACCAATTTTGGATTTATCTATCCTCAACACATATCTGGACATTCCCAAGTTCAAAATGTTGACGTTACAACAGCTTTTACCTCTGCTGGGCAAAGATCACTGGATGGTGACTCTGGATCTCAAGGAGGCTTACCTTCATGTTCCTATCAGGCTCAGTTGCAGGAAGTATCTGCTTTAGGGCTGGGACTTCTCATTATCAGTTCTCTGCATTGCCCTTTGGCTTATCTACTGCACCCAGAGTGTTCACGAAGGTTCTGGCTCCAGTGATAGCTTTCTTCAGGCTAAGAGGAATACAGATCTATCCTTATTTGGACGATTGCCTGATTCTGGCCCAAGAAAAGGACGAACTTCTTCATCATTTACAGTATGTGATAGCAGTGCTAAGATGCCTGGGGTATTCTGTGAACGAAATAAAGTCCAGTCTAGTACCCTCTCAGGACATGTGCTTTCTGGGTGTGAGACTGAATACAGCATCCCAGATGGCCTTTTTGACCCCGGACAAACAAAAGAATCTTTCTCTGTACTTCCATCAATTGTCTCATCAGTCCAGGCTGACTGCAAGGACAGTCCTTCAAGCCTTGGGGTTCATGGCATCTTGTATTCTGGTGCTTCCCAATGCCAAACTGCATATGAGGAAGCTACAATGGTATCTCAAAATGTATGGACACAGCACTGCCAAGATATGGACACTGTCATTCAGATAATACCTTGCATTCAAAAAGGAATTTTTGTGGTGGGCTCAGGAATGTCACCTAAACAAGGGACTCTCTGTGACCCGCCAGAGGCGAGTCAGATTCTAACGACAGATGCCTCAGACAAAGCTTGGGAGCTCATCTAAATGGAAAGTGGGTACAAGACACGTGGCCTGCCAGACTTCAACATCTACATATCAACTTGAAGGAGATGTTAGCAGTCCAATTTGCATTAGTAGCTTTCAAGGATTTACTTCTTCCAGGGCAGGTGTTGGTTCTAACAGACAACACAACTGTCATGTGGTACATCAACAAGCAAGGGGAACGATTCTTATCCTCTATGCAGACAAGCAATGATTTTGTGGGAGACTGCTCTCAGTTTACAGCTAAATCTTCAGGCAAGGTTTCTGCCGGAGCACAGAACTCCTTAGCAGATGTGTTGAGCAGACAAATTATGGATCCCCACGAGTGGAAATTGGATCCTCATGTATTTCAGAAATTGACAGTGTTATGGGGAACTCCAGACATAGATCTGTTCGCTTCTCCACTAAACTACCAGCTGCCAAAGTTTTGCACAAAAAGGTTTCATCCCACAGCTTGGAAAGTGGATGCTCTCTCATTCAATTGGAGCAATCTTCATGTGTATGCCTTTCCACCTCTGCCTCTCCTCCCAAAGGTACTCCTGAAGGTCAGACAGGACAAGCCAAAGATGATTTTAATAGCTCCAGATTGGCCTCGACAGCACTGGTACCCATTACTGAGAAGTCTGATACGGGAGCCTCCATGGCCTTTGCCTTCGATTCCACACCTGCTGTCTCAGGAGAACAGTCATTTACTCAATGTCAAACTTCACTCTCTACATCTAACAGCCTGGCATATTCTGTTTTAAACCCTGGAGGGTCTCAGCTTCCACAGCAAGTTTTGAATGTTATTTTGGAGGCCAGAAGGCCTAGTACAAGGAAAGTGTACGCAGATAAATGGAGGAGATTTTTATTTTGGAGTACAGCAAAGGAATTTGATGTTTCTAAGCCTAATTTAAGTGTGGCTCTTCAATATCTTACTGAGTTACTGGACAAAGGTTTGTCCTTCTCCTCTATTAAGGTTCATGCTGCAGAAATTTCTGCTCACTATGACTGTGACCCACCATTGTTTTCTCATCCTTTGTTTAAGCAATTCCTTAGAGGGGCAAATAATATAAGACCCCCACGTAGAGCTCCTACTCCTGCTTGGGATCTCAATTTTGTGTTGGAGAAACTCACTCTACAACCTTTTGAGCCTGCAGCTACTGCCGAGTTGAAATATTTATCATGGAAGACTGCTTTTTTGTTGGCCATTACCTCCGAGAAGGGTTTCTGAATTACAGGCCCTTATGGCGGTTGAGCCTTTCTTAATTTTCCATAAGGATAGGGTATCTTTGCGTACTAATCCTTCCTTTATGCCTAAAGTGGTTTCTAGTGTGGCCTTAAACCAAACTATTCATTTGCCTACTTTTTATGCAAACCCCCAAAATAAGGGGAAAAGATTTTGCACACTTTGGATATACACAGGCAGTTGCGATATTATTTGAGCAGAACTAAAGGGTTCAGACAGTCTCAGCAGTTATTTGTTTCATTTGCTTTGGGTTCTCAGGGCAAGCGGTTTCTAAACAAACTATTTCTAAGTGGATTGGGTTTTGTATTGCTTTCTGTTATTCCCATCATGGTAAGGAGATTCCAGCTGGGATTAGGCCTCATTCCACTAGGGCTACTGCCACTTCTACAGCTTTTTAAGGGGTGGCAACTAAAGATATTTTGGAGGCAGCTACTTGGAGTTCAGTGCATACTTTCTCTAAGCATTACCACCTTCCACTTTACTCTAAATCTAGGGCTGGTTTTGCCACTGCAATTTTACAGGGCATTTTGGCAGCTCCTAATGCTTTCTAGTTTTGCCATCCTCCCTTACCTCTGCTTTGGGATTCTACCCATATGTAAGGACTGCAGCAATGTGAGATGAAGAACATAGTACAGTTTTGTACCTACCATAAATGTAGATGTTCAAAGATCCACATTGCTGCAGTCCGATTTACCCTCCCTCCTTCCCCTCTGTAGTTAGAGGCGGTTGTGTGGTTGGGGTTGTGAATATCGTGGATATTGTATATATTGTACATATGATTAGTGCAAGGGTGGTTGGTTGTTTTTTGCTGTCTTTTGGTTTTGGCCTTTCTTTTTAGGGTCTTCTGACATCTGGGGCAAGAAAGGACTGAGGATATGACGTCGGTCATGCGCATTTGTACCCTGACGTCCTGATGTCAGTCTTAAGCGCCTTGACCGACGTCAGCCTAATACTTTGATATTCGGGCCGACCGAGGACAGCGGACTACCCATATGTAAGGACTGCAGCAATGTGGATCTTCGAACATCTACATTTATGGTAGGTACAAAACTGTACTTTTTCAGGCCTACTCGGCTTCTATTAAAGGCAAAGCCAAAGGCAAAGACTCCTTCCAACTCAAAGACTGCAGCCCCAGCCTGTTCTGATCCGGCACCCAAGTCTCAAACAGTTACTTAAGATGGCGGAGGACTTACTTACTATGATTAGGGGTTCACATTCCCCTCCAGATAAATGGCCAAGGCAGGAAGTGTATTATGACTCCTCTGATCAGGCTTCTGTTTCTTCAGTTTCTTCTTCTGACCAGGAATATTCTTTCCCTCCTTATGAGGATTCTGATGCTGAGGAATCCATTCCTTCAGCTTCTCCCCCCTGAGGATTTCTCTTTTGGGGAAACTTTGCATGAAATGAGGGAACATTTTCACTGGGAAGGACAGGAGTACTCGGAATCTAAGAAAAGACTTAGGGATTTTCTTCTTCCCCAACATAGACCCCTGGCTATTCCTCCTATTTTGGATGTTGTGGATGATGCTTTTTCGGAGGCTAACTTAACTCCTGACTCTTTTCCTCCAGCTCCTGTTAAGCCAGACAGATATTATAGGGTTCCTGATTCCCACCAGTTTTTATACAAGAACCCTACTGCTGATCCTGAAACCATTTCTCAGGGCCCTAAGGGGGGTTAAGGCCGCTTCTGCTAAAAACCCCATTCCCACTGAGAAGGATTCCAGATCTTTAGAAAGATGGGGCAAAAAAGTGTACACTTCAGCTACTTTATCTATTAGGGCTTTAAACTGTCAATTTCATATGCTGAAATACCAGCAATTCCTTCTGTCTGTTTTGAAACAAAAGCTAACTTCCATTTCTGCCTGTGCAGATTATAAGGAATTACATGACTTAATGCATGCCACTGAACAAGTTGGGAAGCATGGTTTACACTGTGGATTTGATGCCTTAGAGGCTTCTTGTAGGGCTGCTGCCTCTGGTACAGTCATTAGAAGGCATGCTTGGTTAAAGGAACAAAACTTGCCAGATCAAGTAAAAGCTAAGTTATTGGATGCTCCTGTTCAGTATAATGTTTTGAGATCAAGTAAAAGCTAAGTTATTGGATGCTCCTGTTCAGTATAATGTTTTGTTTGGATCCAAGGCTGAAGAGGTGATAAAGAAGATGGAGGACAAGGCAAAATCCATGCAAACGGTTAAGGATTTCTTACAAGTACAGCCACCCAGATTTAGTAGGAATTTGCCTACAAAAAATTGGTCCTTTCCCAATTCAGACAGGCCTCAGAGGGGTAGCTACAGATGCTCCCGAGGAAGGCCTCAAACGCAAGCCTCTTATAGACCAAGACAGTGGACTGCTTCCACCCCTAGGGGAGGAGAGGACAGGCTGCAAGCTCATAGAAAACAGGCTCAACAGGCTCGATGACTCCCTCTGTTGGGCTGCAGGAACTTCTTGCCTGGAAGCCCCTCTCGGAGGAAAACTTTCTCTCTTTCACCTAAATTGGACTCATATAACCCAAGTCAAGTGGGTTCTGGATGCGGTTTCCAGAGGTTACAAATTCCATTTTCATACCCTACCAAGACCAAGCGGATGGCCCGATCTACCAAAACATCAATGGTTAGAGGCCTTAAACCAGGTGGAAGCCCTCTTGGCTATGAAAGCCATAGAACTGGTTCCACTTTCAGAAATGGTTTTTACTCGAGGCTCTTTCTAGTCCCCAGAAAGCAAAATTCATGGAGACCCATTCTGGATCTGTCAGTCTTAAACACTTTTCTCGAAATACCAAAATTCAAGATGCTTACTCTACAGCAGCTACTCCCAATGCTGACCAAAAATGCATGGATGGTAACTTTGGATTTAAAGGAGGCTTATTTACACATTTCCCATCAGGCAGGAGTGCAAAAAAATACCTCAGGTTCAAGGCCGGATCGAGGCATTATCAATTCTCTGCGCTGCCCTTTGGATTGTGTACTGCGCCCAGGGTCTTCACCAAGTGCCTGGCTCCAGTAGTAGCTTATTGCAGACTCAAGGGAATTCAAATTTACCCTTATCTGGACGATTGTCTTATTCAGGCAGACAGCAAGGATGTCTTACTCCAGCATCTAGAATTTGTTCAGAAACTTCTCAAGTTCCTGGGATTCACTGTAAACATAAAGTCAAATTTGACACCCTCGCAACAGATAACTTTTCTGGGTGCTCTTCTAAACACAACAACCCAGATGGCATTTCTGACCTATGAAAAACAATTACAGCTGGCTTCAACTTTCAAAACCTTGGCAACATTAACTCGGCTATCTGCAAGGAAATTCCTGCAGGCTTTGGGTTACATGGCCTCCTGCATCCTTCTTGTAACATATGCAAGACTACATATGAGGAAAATACAGTGGTACCTAAAAAGTGTATGGTCTCAGCATTGCCACAGTTTAGACATACAGATCACCGTCCTGCCTTGTCTTCAAAAGGAATTCCTTTGGTGGTCCAAGGCATGTACTCTAAACAAAGGGAAACCCTTCAGTCTGCCTCCAGCCAGTCAGATACTAACCATGGATGCCTCAGATTATGCATGGGGAGCCCATTTGCAGGGCAATTGTCTGCAGGGCCTTTGGACAAAGGATATGAAGCACCTGCATATCAATTTAAAGGAAATGCTAGCCGTTCAGAACCCTCTATTGGCCTTCAGGAATCTTCTAAAACCAGGGCAACTACTGATACGGACAGACAACACCACAGTTATGTGGTACATAAACAAGCAAGGGGGATCACATTCCTATCCCCTTTGCAGACTAGCCATGAATCTATGGAACACGGCTCTAGCTTACAATTTGGAACTTCAAGCCCAGTTTCTACCAGGGAAGCAAAACTTCCTGGCAGACAGTCTGAGCAGAAACCTGTCGGACCCACACGAATGGATGCTGGACACCGTAATATTCAAGATGATTACAGCAGTCTGGGGATGTCCTCACATAGACCTCTTTGCATCCCACCTCAATCATCAACTACAGAATTTTTGCACCAGGACATTCCACGAACTAGCTTGGAAAGTGGATGCACTATATCATTCAGTTGGAGAAACCTCTCGGGGTATGCCTTCCCGCCTCTACCTCTTCTTCCACGGGTGTTATTAAAGATCAAACAGGACAAGCCCAAGATGATGATTTTGCTGGCCCCAAATTGGCCTCGACAGTTTTGGTACCCAACACTGAAAAACCTTTCTCTGGAGCCCCCTTGGGTTTTACCACAGACTCCGAACCTTCTGTCCCAACACCAGGGTCAGGTTCTGCACTCCCATGTCAAAACTCTCAACCTGGCGGCTTGGTTAATCCAGGGTCTATAATTCATTCTCTCCTACCCTAGCAGGTTATGGATATCATTTTAGAAGCCAGACTGCCTAGCACTAGAAAATCTTATGCAGGAAAATGGAAAAGATTTTGCACCTGGATGCAGGCTCAAGATTCGGACCCTCTTATTCCTGACATTCCTCTGATTTTACTTTACCTGACAGACCTCTTACATAAGGGTCTTTCTTTTTCTTCCATAAATATACATGCCTCTGCTATTTCTGCTCATTATAATACAGACCCTCCAATCTTTTCCCACCAGCTCATGAGACAGTTTCTCAGAGGAGCTAAGAACTTAAGGCCCCCTAGATCTCCACCCATTCCTGCCTGGGATCTCAACTATGTTCTGGAAAAACCCACCTTGCCTCCTTTTGAGCCTGCTGCCACATCTGACATCAAGTTTTTATCTTGGAAGACGGCCATCCTGTTGGCTCTGACCTCTGCCAAGAGAGTTTTGGAGTTGCAAGCTCTCATGGCTGTGGAACCTTATATTATTTTTCATCAAGACAGGGTGTCTTTAAGGACTAATCCTACTTTCATGCCTAAGGTGGTTTCTGAAGTGGCTTTAAATCAAACTATTCACTTGCCAACTTTTTTCCCCAGTCCTCAAAATAAGGGGGAAAGGATCTTGCATTCCTTGGATGTACACAGACAACTATGTTTTTACCTGGACAGAACCAAGGACATCAGGAAATCAGAACAATTGTTTGTTTCTTATGCTTCAAGTTCCCAAGGTAAAGCCATTTCAAAACAGACCATTTCAAACTGCATTGCTCATGGAATCAGATTTTGTTATTCACACCATGGAAAGCAAATCCCAGGGAGTATAAGGACTCACTCTACCAGAGCTGCTGCCACTTCAGCTGCCTTCCTCAGAGGAGTTCCTACCAAAGACTTTTTGGAAGCTGCAACTTGGAGTTCAGTGCATACTTTTTCTAAGCACTACAATCTACCTCTCTACTCTAAGTCTAGGGCAGGCTTTGCTTCTGCAGTCTTGCAGGGCCTTTTAGCTGCCCCCTCTACTTTGACCACCTCCCTTTTATTCTGCTTTGGGATTCAGCCCTACAGTCATGACTGCAACAGTGAAACACAATGAACATAGTACAGTTGTGTACACTTACCATAAATGTAGATGTTCGAGTGTCTTCACTGTTGCAGTCTGGGTTACCCTCCCTCCTGTCCCCTCTTATTTTTTCTTTTGTGTGGTTCCCTTCTTCACCCTTCTTCTGAGGTGTATTTGCAAAGGGTATGGGATCTTACTCATTTTGGAACACCTGACATCTGGGGCAAGAAAAACTGGAGAACATGGCGTCGGCTGTCAACTTTGTACTCCTGGCACTCTGACGTCAGGGAGCATGGCTGAGCAGCCGATGCCGGACCCAGACTTTGGGATTCTGGCCGACCGAGGACTGCCTGCCGGCAGGGGAGAACCCAACAGTCATGACTGCAACAGTGAAGACACTCGAACATCTACATTTATGGTAAGTGTACACAACTGTACTTTCCTTAAGCATTTAATATTTTCTGGTTATAATATATAATCCAGGTCTGCCTAGAAAGGGCCCAAGTGCTGGGCTTTAGAAAAAAATGCTGCCCGGTTAAAGAAACTCCAGCTCTACTCAGTGGCATACCGCCTGCTCAGAGGCGATCTGTGCCTGACGTATAAAGCCATGTCCAACCCGGAATTAATGGACATGCTGCACCTCAGAAAATCCAAATCCCATCGAGCTACACGCCGAGACTTGAACCTCAGCACTGAAATAAACAGGACATGCTGGAGGGACAGATTCATAACCCAGAGGCTCCCTTCACTCTGGAATAAAATCCCAGTCCAGGTTAGGCAGAGTCCCACATTGACTCTCTTCAAGAGGAATCTTGATGAGTGGATGGGGGATCGTAGGTTTACCCCGGCTATCACTTCTGTGTCACTGTTAGACAGAGGCACAGTATACTAACCTCAAAAAAAGGCATAGCAAAATTAATTTAAAATGGGTGGCGAAAGCCAAACACACTCTGGCTAGGCTTATAAATGCCCTAGGGCAGATAGCCTAGTATGAACCTATGAACCTATATTATCTGAAGACAACAATCCAGTACCTACATGGCCTAGGAACATTGACTTCACCACAAGGAGCATGTACTGATATAATGGTTTCATTAAAACAGGCCTGTTGCACTTTATCATAAGATATGTCCCTTTTAGGCCTTTTTACTTGACTAGGATTGCCATATCAGTTTTGCTAGTTTAATAATTTCTGACAAATATGTTTAAAAGCCATTTTTATTTGTAGCCATCAAATTGTGAAGCTAACATGTTGGTTTTCTGTATTAAGCATACACTAATATTAGTTTGGCACAGTAAATGTTATGTTTCCTTTTTGTGGAAGCTGGATACCATGCAGACTGAATGAAGTACTTTTATTTGTCTCCATTTTATGCCCAGTAAGACCACTTTTGCACCATGTAGGAAGCTTCACACTTTAGACTGAAAATGATTAGCATCTGTAATTTATATAAAAGTGCTTAAGCTTACTTCAGTTTTAGGCTGCCTTTAAAAACTGACTCAATTATAATACAAAGTGAAGTGAAACTAGTCGACACTGTTGATTCTCCTGCATACCCTGTTACCCATGCGTCTACTCCCATAGATTTCTACCAGGACTAGCGTAAGGAACCGAAGAACAAATTATTCTAACAGCCCCTGCACTCAACTGCAGTATTTAGAACCCCATAATTAATGCAAATAAAAAAAAAATAATCAAAGCATTTATACACCTGATAATCACTGTTGAAAAGAAGTGCCAGTGAATGGTGGTCCTACTACACCAGTCTACATGTTTGATAAAAGGAAGTATATGTCCTCAACTAATGAATGAGGTAGCTTTTGCAGTGAGGTGACAGATTTGACTTGATTCCCCTAACCCATTATAGATAGATACTTTATTTCCATGTTTAAAATGCGTAACTTACATTCAGTCCTTTGTTGAATTGCTTATTCTTTAACTCCCAATATAAAAGTGGAGTAGCTTGAAAGAGAAGGTCAAGGCATGCGTTCATACATAGTGTACAAATCTACAATGTTTAACTCCATATGTGTAATACAACTTGTAAAGATTTGTTGTATTCCATTCGTGTTTTTCAGCTGCATCCAGCTATATGTAATGCAGAGAACCATGCTAACATTCTGGTTAAATATTTCTCTATTCCTGTGGTGATATGGCCTCCAAATGCTTTTGGAACTATCAACAGTAAGCAGTTCAATACACTTAAGGTTTGGTACAGTAATTTGTATCATCCTGTAGCCTTCTTATGACTATCAAAAATTGGTCTCGGAGGACTTATCAAACTTCCCAGTGTGTTAGGTCAGTCCAGTTTTTAGTTCAAAAAAGTTATTTCTTCAAGGAATGTAAATAGATCATTAGTTCTTGGTAGGATGTGTCACTGACCTTAACATTCTTCCACTCTATGTTCAAAGAGTGTCAAAAAATCTTGGTGAGACTACACTTTCTGCCTTTGGCCTAGTCATCATTTTGCTAGAGCATGCAGCACAAACTGGCTGTTCCATACCCATTCACACTAGCTCAGACTGTTGTGTAATATTGACTGCCATGTCATACCGTGTGCTGCTTATAATTCTGCTGGCCTGGGCTTTGTGCCAATCATCAAATTTCGTAATAACAAACTGCTTATACAAACCCCCTTCAGACATTCGTAGTGAAGTCTTGTATGTAAAAGAATCCTATATGGGGAGATGCACTCCATTGGTATGTACCTTTCAGCATAAACATGTCAACAAAAATACCAACTAATGCTCTTTAAATTTATATTGTTCAAAGTGGGGAAAAGGGACAAAGCTACAATTGCAACTCAACCTAATTATTACAGCACATTATTACAGCACTTAATACTTTTAAGTTAGCAGGGATAGAGATCAGCTTCATTGTCATAGAGGTCCCCAGAGAGAGGATGCATTTCAGTGATTTGTGTTTTAAGCTGTAATGGCAACCAAAATTGGTGGAACTGACCCTGCATATCCAAGAGAAGGGAAAAAAGAGCCCACCCCCCCCCCCCAACCATCTCTCATCAATCCCTTTTAAAACTACTTATTTGCTGGTAACAAGAATACTTAGAACAATTCATAATCTATTAACCACTGGAAGATAATTCCCTTGTGTGCATGTGAGATGCCACAACCTTGTCCTGTAACAATGATAATTATAGTTACAGGTGCCTGTGAAGGAAACCGCTGGGGTCAAACAAATTGTCCCAATCTGATGGTAAAAATCTGGTAACCTGTGTTGGAATATGGTATCCCTGTCCTTTTATAATGTGTAGTAGGGAGGGGCTGAAGGCTCCATGGGTGGGCCCTTGGTAATACAGAGAGTCTTTATAAAGACTGTTATGGATGGTAAAGGTCGTAGAACTCTATTGTCTACTGGTGAAGGAAGAGCTCTCCTTGAAGGTGCCAGTATGCTCAGGTTGTTCAGTATATTTTAGTATCTGACTGTGTACTTGTCTGGGAATACTCGGGAGTCTTGATAAAGACTGCCCAGACAGGTTCCTAGAATTAGCCCTGGCTATAGGCTGGTGCTAGTTTTGTTCCAGGATCAGTCTTTAAAAAAAAAAAAAAATATATATATATATATATATATATATATATATATATATATATATATATATATATATATATATTAAAAAAAATCAACAAACATCCATTCTACTTTTAAATAGACACACTGGTTCTCAGTGATCAGTTTAAATGCCTCAATGGCAAATGAGCGCTGCTTATATGTATGCCGGAACCTGTCTGGGCAGTCTTTATCAAGACCCCCTGAGCACTCCCAGACAAGTACATAGTTGGAGACTAAATGCTGAAAAACCTGAGCATACCGGCACCTCCCAGGAGAGCTCTTCCTCAGTAGACTTCTATGACTGTTACCATCCATAGACCCTTTGTATCACCAAGGGGTCACCTGTGGAGCCTTCAGCCCCTCTCTAACACACATTATAAGGACAGGGATCCCAGATTCCAATAAAGGTTACCAGATTTTTACCATCTGGTTGTGAGAATTCATATGTCTCAAGAGGTTTCTTTCACAGGCACCTGCAACCTTTATTAGCAAGTAAGCCACTTCTGGTTTCTTCCCCCTTTTTGTACCTAGGGTACACCATTCACCTAGGCTATCCTTTTGCTTGCAGGCTAGCTCACTGCAGTTACCACTATTCTACTAACCCTTTTGAATGGAAAATGCTTCTTGTGGTATACACTTAGCATGAGTACCTGACGAAAGACTAGGATAAAGAAGTCCTAGATGATAGTACCAGGTGTTTGAAAAGCAAGATTGCTTGCTTTCCAAACAAGTTCTAATGAAGTCTGGCTCTCTCAAGTCACCAAAGAAATTGTGAGAACAATAGATAGATGCCAAGTTGGCTTTCCAAACTTATTAATTCTATTTAGAGGCTCAGTTAAGACAAGTGAGTCCAGTTTAATCCAGTAATGATTTGCATGTCAAATACTAAAACAACAAGACTAATTTGCTCATCTTGAGTTCATTGTAGTCATTAAGGTCACAGTCAGTATAACAGATGCAATAATGCAATAAATTGTTGTTGGACTAGTGATTTTAAATTAATTTAGTTATAGCTCTCTCATTTCAAGATAGTCTGGCAAAACAGCTATGGAGAACTTGATCATGACACTGTGTATGTAACTTCTTTTTTTTTCCAAAATCTCTATTTCAGTTTTCTTTTTTCAAATAATAACAAAACGGTAACTCAAAAACACAAATAAACAATACAAATACCTATCTAAAGAAAACAGACAACAGTCTCGTTCCAAGAAAATTACACACACACACACACACACACACACACATATATATATATATATATATATATATATATATATATATATGTATGTATATAGTCAAGTAAAGTATGAGAATTCTTATGTTCATTTGGTCACATAAAGGATAGTTAGAATGGGGATAGTCTATATATATATATATATATATATATATATATATATATATATATATATATGGTAAAAATAGAAATTTAACTATTTTATTTGTATGTTTAGGGAAAGTATCTATTTACATATATACTAAGAAAAGGGAGAAGATGCAAGAAAGACTGGTTATACTACATTAATTTCTTATTTAAAGGTTAGCTTTTCATAACAATTTTTAGGCAAATTTTATTTGTCAAGAATTATATCTAGCAAGTAACCCCAATATTTTTGGTAATAGCGTTTGTTTTTTTGTTTTTGAATAAATTAATTTGTGAGATGAGATATATTTGATAGCAAGATTACTAAAATTTTCCCATGTAATTGGTGACATGACATTCCAATTCTTTGTAATAAAGAATTTAAGAAGGGCACACATCGTAATAAAGACATGTTTAATATTTTTGCCAGTTGATTGATATTAATGTACAATATAGCTGTCTCCCAAGTAAGGGTTGATTTTTCATATCCCATCTTCTCTAATCTTGCTCTCAAGGAACACCATAAGTTGTGTATCTTAATACAATTCCACATGACATGTAAAATATCAGCTGTTTGATCCGGACAATGGGGACGTATAGGCAAAAAATTAGGATTGAATTTATTTAATTTAGATAAGGTATAATATATTTTTATTTATTTATTTAACATTTGTTGACTGGGAAAGTTCAACTAGGTTCCACAGATCCTGTTTTCAGCGGAGGCCCTGGGAGAAATGCTCCAGAAGCATGTTTTTAGAATGGTGATAGAATATAGATTGCTATTTACCATAATATGTGTATATAACAGCTTTTTGAAAGGAATGAATTTGATTGTATTTTCAATGGCTAGTTTCTTATTTTCTTCAGTCAGTGATTATTATTTTCAAACTATTGGCAAATGAAAAATCAAAGAATTCTGATGTTTTGCACTCATTACAATTTTATAAGTCCTAGAAATTGTTTTCCCTTTAATCGCAAGATTTTCAAGTATTAATTTAACTAAATCCATGTTCTGTAAGTCAGTGTGTATTTGTGGGAATTTAGCATTTATAAGATGATGAAGTTGGTTAAGGATAATACTATATTTCATAGGAAGTTTGAGTTCATGTCTCATTTGCCCCGTGTTAGTCTTTCCATTGGTATATATCCCATATTGTGTAGTCTATTATCGGGGTAGTTTGTTAGATTTACTGGTTTTATTATTTATTAGTAAATTAGGATTTAGGTGTAACAGTTTTATAAGGGCAAAAGCGTTGGCTAATTGCAATGATTTAAATAGTTTCTGAGTTGTAAGAATCATGTTTTTAATTAGTGGGTGTAAATTCTTCGTGTACATGCTAGCCTGGTTTAAATTCAAGAATGGTAAGGATTTGATATTACAGCCAAGGGATTTCAACTGTTCATACCAGATTTTGGTCCAATGGGGTGTCCCAAGTATTTATATACGAGTCATAGTTTATTATTTGTATTGGTCTGTATACAGTAATTATACTATAGTAAAGCTTAAAATAAGGTAACCCCAATCCCCCCTTATCTTTGGCGAGTACAAGTTTTGCATATTTAATTCTGGTAGATTTGGGATACCATAAGAATCTTGATATAGCTTTTTCCATGGCAAGGAAGAAGTTTTTGGGAATATTTGGGAATATTTGAAAAGGTAGCATTTAATTGAAAGAGTATTCTTGGTAGAAAATTCATCATGACAACACTAGTTTTTGACAGTAGAGACATATTGATGTTCTTCCATCTATCCATATCGTTTTGAATACTAGTCCATGTAGCTAGTAGGTTACTGTTTATAATATCTTTGAAGTCTGAAGTAAATATTATTCCTAGATATTTTATCTGGTAGTTTATTGTGATCTCATAGGAAAGTACAATTCTGTATGCCCAATAAGATTGAGGGGAAATATGTGTGACTTGTTTAAATTTAAATTATAATTTGAAACTACCACTGTGTATGTAACTTCAAGTGCTTATACAAACAACTAATACAGTCCCTCTCACCCCTAATTAATTTGTAAGACAACTTTTTGTTCTATTTACATGGAAGCTTCTCCTGTTTTAGTGAAATATACTATGATGTACTAGCAATGCATTCATGTATTATGTTCAAACGACCTCTTAGCATATTTATTCCTCAGCCAGATTGCAGGTATAAGTCACATATTTCATTAATATCCTATCTACTCATTCATTAACGTATTAATTTTGTATATTTATTTCACTGAGACATTCCTTAATGAGTAGCTTGTATTCTGAATTTTTGTGTGTAATTATAGCCCTTGAGCATTTTAGATTTCATTGGTATCCAAGTCAATTGCCTGTGGTGTCACGTTGAGCTGAAGAGTCTATTACATGTTTATATTTTGTACCATTTCATACAACTATTACTGTTGCAGAATATGCCATTTTTAATGCCATGTGTCTCTGTGCTAACTTTTGAATTTGTGGAGTCATTTTGGTTGTCATAGTCTCACCTCATGATTAGTTTTCCATTCATCAGTTGCAGTGGTTCCCCTCTTTTTAACTAATGTTGCAACTGTGAAGGCATGTGCAGCATTTAATAACGTTACATATAAGATGCTGGGTAGAAAGCTGTGCAGAGTGGGAGAATCTGTGATCTGTGTGCCCAGTCCACCACATATGTAGGCAGAACCAAGGTTGGGTCTGCAACCTGGGTGAAAATACGCTTGATTGTCTGACTTGTATTTCCCTGTGTATACTCTTTCCTAGGCTATGGATTATGATATATTATGTCAAGATATCCCTTCTAAAGATAACCACATCTTTAAGTAGTTCACTTGTTACTGGCAAAAAAAATCAGTTTTGGGTCACTGGATTCTAATCATGTTTGAAATTCGATAGTCTCATTTCCAACTTGCCCAGTATTTTTCCATAACCGTTAATGCATTTTTGAGTTTAGTACTGTTTGGCAAATTGTGTATTCATGTGTACAATGGAGTTTTTTCTTGTTTTCAAGGCAGCTGCAATACAGTCTGCTAATGTATCTGTAAACCTTTGACACCTAAAGAAGAAATGTCTGGGTATTTGTAAATGTCTTGTTTCGTACAGACTGAGTTTTTACTATTATGTAATTAATGAATTTTTATCTCCTCCCATATGCACATTGATTAGATACTTGTCTTGGGAATGATCTTTTCCAGTGTAATTTTTTCAGACTTTTTCATTTCATTGGGGAGGGGGGATACTGTACTGACCTCAGAATCCATTAATTGCAGGTTTTGGCAGGAATAGTAGCACTTTTATTGTTAAACACACTTGGTTGCCAAAAACAATGTAGGGAAAGTTGTTATGAGTAATAAAGCCCAGAAGGCATTTTTGTACCTATGCACACGACACTAGTACAGCACAGGGCAACCTTTGAAAATTTGGTATTCTGTAGTCATAACGAATGAATGATAGTTGGGTTGATACAGATCTTATAGGGATATTGTAGTCAAATGCTATCCCAATGTTTTTATTAAGTTTGTAAAATTATCTGTATTGTTCTTGAGTTAGCTCACCATTGTCATGGTAGTACACCTGCCTGAGGAGCTTCCCTGGAAATTTCTTCTCTAAGAAATCACAATGTTCCATTCATTAAAAAGCCAAATAAAAATGCTGGCAGGCAGACTTTCACAGGCACAATTCACTCTGGTGATGATAAACCAAAGGTGTATTTAATGATAAAAATCCACAAGAAAAACAAATAAAATGTGAGCGCTTTCGTTAAACAAGTGATGTAATGGGATCCTATCTCGCCTACATTCATGACAGATGGGTTCGGAGCCGATCCATCGGCTCCGACTCGGCAACTTATATACTAGCACGAAGTCTCTCATTGGCTGGGCTATACCCTATCCCAGGATGCACTACACCTGCTTCCCCAGATCTCGTTTGCCGCTTTACAAGCTGGACGTGGTCTCGACTTGGCTGGAGCTAAGTGGTTATTTTTACCTTTATTGGTCCTTGACCTTGGGGTTTTTTGCTATATATTAATCAAACAGCTGTTTTAACAGCTTCTTTATAATATTTGTGAAGTTTAAGTGCTTGAGTGTCGTCTGGTACTTGTTCCTTTTTTCAGTCGGGCAAGGCCCGTTTGAGTTAGAGGGCCCTTGCCCTACTCTTGTGTACTATTTAGTTCAAAAGTCCTTTGTACTGTTTATTTTAAGTCCCTTTGTGGTTTTTTGTCTTTCGGGCCAAGCCCGTTTAAATTAGAGGGCTTTGGGCCGTTGTACTTATTTGTCAGTTGCTTCTGAGGTAATTTTCTTCTAGGTGCTTGTGCCAGTGAGTCTCGCGCTTTTCTTCTTTATAGTGCTTAATTTTTGTGGTAATCTCTATTTGTTGCAGTACCTGTACTATGTCTAAAGAACAAAAATCAGGGTTTAAAAAATGCACTCGGTGCAGTTATAAAATGTCCATAACAAGACAGCCATTCAATTTGTGTTTATTGTTTGGGGCCGAAACATCTACAGGAGACTTGTAGCGTATGTCATGCCTTTTCTGCTAGAGTTCTTCAAGAACGTAAGAACAAGCTCATTTTAAAAGGGCTTATTAAACCCTCCTTTGAGGAAGCTTTGAATCCTCCTGTTGCTTCCAAAAAGAAAAGATCGTTGGCTCCGACAAGTCCGTCGGAGCCGACTTCTAAAAAGAAAAAGTTGACCTCTTCTTCCTCCGCTCCACTGACTTGGGCCGAGTGTCGAAGAGTCTGCCTCGATACCTCCTACTCGGCTCCATTGTCTTCGAGCCGCAAGTTGGAGTATCGAGAGGTGAATCACCTCCATCGGCTCCAATGGCTTCGGAGCCGGTGGAAGTGTGCAGCTCAGACTCTTCCCCCTCGGCTCCGAAGAAGGCTTCTTCGGCGCCGATGGTGGTCCATGAGGTGGTGGAGTCGGCGCCGACAGTATTGGAGCCGTTTTGGAGCCGGTCCCCTTCTCCCTCGGAGCCGAGAGGAAAGTCTTCTCGAGTGTCTACCTCCTCTAAATCCTCGAGACTATCAGATTCGGACCTGGATAGGGTTTTACAGAGGCTCTTCCAATCTCCAGTGTTTGCTAAAATGGTCTCAGCTCCAGCACAGTTTGCTTCGGAGCCGATCCCCCCCCCCCGACACACTTGATTCCTCCTCCAACCTTCTCTGAGTTGTTGGAGCCGGTGGTGGTGGAGCAAGGTGGAGCCATACGGTCGGAGCAGAGACCCCTATCAGGCTTTTCGGCTCCGACTATGCTTCCTACCCTGTCCTCCGGTTCAGGGTTTGGTACTGCGACCTCTACAGCCGGGCCCGAGGGGAATACTTTGGGATTAGGTGCTTCGGTGCCTAGTCTTCCTCTCGGAGCATCGGCTGCTGGAATTCCCAGTGCCATCGTGGCCTCTAGACCAGTGACTTCCTCGGATTCTGGAGGTCCGGCCTTTGAGGCCATGAGGAGCACGCTGGCCATGCCTTTGCCGGTTCAACTAGACTCTACCTCACCGTCCCTAGATTTGGAGACTGGTGCCTCTGTTGCGTTGCAGCCCCCCGGCAGCGGGGCCTCAGGGCCTGAGGATACCCCAATCGGGGGTTCCCTTCTTCCGGGCGGTCCGTCCGAAACTGCTTCGGACGAACCCCCACGGAAGAAATTGTGTAAGAGGAAGCACGTAGACTCCCAAGATGAGTCTATTACATCGGATACTGACCTTGATGACGCGGAAGGGTCCCCCAAATCATCTTCGGATGATATCTCCTTCTCAGATATCTTGGAGATTCTGAGACAGAGAGGTGACTGGCAAGCCAAAACCCCTTCAGCTGAGGAGTCGGTCTTCCTCAAGGCCTTTGGGGCCCAGCCCTCCGCCTCCTGGGTGTCTCCGCCCTTCGATGAACTCCTTGATTTGGTTTCTCGAAGGGTGTGGGAACACCCTGATTCCGTGGAACCGGTGCCTACGAGGCCCAATAAATTCTTGTCAGCTCCCCCCCAGAAAGAATTTCTCACAAAGGGTGTACCGTAGATGCTTTGGTGGTGGCTTCTGCCACACAGCAGGACGTGGCAGGGGCTTCGGCGTCTATTCATCCTCCTAATAAGGATTCTAGGAGTATGGATAGGTGCGGAAGCGTACCCTGTCCTCAGCGGCCTTTACCTTACGGTCGCTGAATTATTTATGTCATTTTACAAGGCTCCAAAGGGATCTTCTCAAAGAGCTAAATGACTCCCTTGTTGGTAATCTACCTGAAGCGCTGGCCTCGACTGTTGGCGCACAGATGAATACTCTTTTTTCTATTGTTAACTCGTCCATGCGGCTCATCTCGTATGTGGCCGATGGAGCGAGTAGAGCTGCGGGAACAGGCGTTGCCCTTAGGAGACAAGCCTGGTTACGCTTGTGTTCGTTTACGGAGGCCTTCAAGTCTTCCTTCGCCGATGCCCCCTTTGACCTTCAAGTCTTCCTTCGCCGATGCCCCCTTTGATGGGTCATCTTTGTTTGGACCCAAGGTGAAGGACACACTAACTCGGTGCGAGCAGGAGGGCAAGACTTTGACTGCCGTTGGGGCCCGTTATTCCGCTCGTTCCAGGCCTTATCCCAAGGCTGGGAGAGGAGGGAAAATGTGGTTTAAAAAATCCCAAAAGTCTTTCTCTACTCCACCTAGTGATTCCCCCTCCAGAGGCAGGGGGGGGGGGAATTTTGGAAGACGCCGCCCCAGAGGTGGCAGAGGCCCCCGTAACTCTGGAGACCGCGATTCCTTTCGTGGTTCTTCATACAACCAGCGTTCCTGAGTTGTTGCCCGACTGCAACTCCGGAGCCAGTCGGGGGTCGCTTTGCGGCGCACCCACAAGCTTGGGAATCCATTACAAGCGATCGGTGGGTGCTTCGCATCATTACCGGAGGATATATCATACCCTTCAACAAACCCCCTTTCTTTAAGGGAAATCCCGGACGTACCACCCAGTCAGCGGGATCAGGCAGCATTAGAGGTTTTAAAGCTGCTAGAAAAAAGAGCCATCCAGCCTGTCCCCATCGACCAGATCGGATCAGGAACTTACTCAAAATTATTTTTGGTACCAAAAAAGACAGGGGACTTCAGGCCCATTTTGGACCTCAGTTCATTGAATCGTTTCGTAAAGAAGTCCAAATTCCGAATGGTCACTCTTCAATCTATTCTTCCTTTGCTGGAAAAAGATGCATGGATGTGCTCAATAGATCTCCAGGACGCTTACTATCATATTCCCATAGCTCAAGAGTCCAGGAGACATTTACGCTTCCGCCTCGGAGCCAGTCATTTCCAATTCCGAGCACTGCCCTTTGGTCTCACCACAGCCCCCAGGGTGTTCACCAAGTGTCTGGCAGTGGTAACTGCTCACCTGAGAAGTCTGGGATTCCAGGTGTTTCCTTATCTAGACGACTGGCTCCTTACAGCCACCTCCGAGCATCTACTTCTCCAAGCGCTCAGAGCCACGTTCACCTTGGGCCGTTTCTTGGGGATCACATTCAATTTGCAAAAATCTGTACTACAGCCTTCTCAGCGTATTACTTTCATAGGCGCAGACTTAGACACAAAAAGAGTGCGCCTTTTTACCGGCAGCAAGAATTCAGATCTTACAAGATCAAGTCAAATCCTGCCTTCACTTACAAAGAGCCCCGCCCATCGGATCCTACAACTGTTGGGCTCGATGGCGTCGACTATACTTCTAGTTCCCTTGGCCAGACTTCACATGCGAATTCTACAATGGCTACTGTCGGTTCAATGGTCTTATCAGGAACTGCCCTTGAACCACTTAATCATAATCACGGAAAGTTGCCGTCGAGATCTGCGTTGGTGGCTTCTACAGTCAAATCTCGACCAGGGCGATCCTTTATTCCTCAACGCCCGTTGCCACTGTGACCACGGACGCCTCCCAGGTAGGGTGGGGGGGTCATTACCTGGACAGGTCGGTCCAAGGCACATGGCAGATCCAGGAAACGCATTTGCATATCAATGTCCTGGAGATGAGAGCGGTACTATTGGTACTCCAAGCTCTCCATCACACTCTCCCACAGGGCCCAATTGCTATCCTATCCGACAACATGTCGGTAGTATGGTACATAAACAAACAAGGGGGTACCAGGTCTTACCCACTATGCAGAGAAGCCATGAGACTTTGGCACTGGGCGGTAGCTACCAACCGCTTTCTAATGGCAACGCACATACCGGGGAAGTCCAATGTGATTGTGGACAGATTAAGCAGGACCATTCTCTTGCCCTACGAGTGGTCCCTCAATCAGAGTATAGCTGCGAAAATCTTCAACAGATGGGGTCTTCCTTGCTGCGACCTGTTTGCCAGCCCTCACAATGCGAAATGCAGAGAGTTCTTCACACTGTTCCCTTCTCAGGGACAGATTCCCAGGGACGCTCTGACTCACATTTGGCCCCCCAGTCTTCTCTACGCCTTCCCTCCGTTCCCCCTCCTACCGAGGGTGATACAGAAGGCCATTTACATGGAGAGCGAGATGATTCTGATTGCCCCGCACTGGCCTCGTCAAGTTTGGTTCCCTTTCCTACAGAGGCATGCAATAGAAGGTCCATGGTTTCTGGATCCGGTGCCAGACCTGTTGACTCATCATTCAGGACGGCTTCATCCGTCTCTCAGGTCCCTGAAGTTGGCAGCATGGTTACTCCACTTCCATCCTTAGTCCGAGATAATGCTCTCTCGCCGGATGTGGTCCACATTCTGTCTTCTTCCCATAAGCCTCCCACCATCAAACTTTATTCCAGTAAATGGAAAAGGTTTGCCTTCTGGGCTCAAGAACAAGGTATAGATCCTCTCACTGCTCTAGTATCGGAGGTTCTGAATTTTCTGGCCTTCCTTTTTCAGTCGGGCTCTTCAGTTTCTACCATTAAGGTTCAGCTAGCGGCAATCTCTAATTTTCATGCCTCATTTGAACCTTCATTGATGTCTCACAAACTTTGTAAGGCGTTCCTTAAAGGGGCTTGGCTCCTTAGGCCTCCTTTATCTCATCCTGTTCCTCCTTGGGATTTGAATATGGTTCTTGCTGCCCTAACTGCCCGTCCTTTCGAACCAGCTGCTACTTGTGATTTAAAATTTCTGTCTTGGAAAACGGCCTTTTTAGTAGCCATAACATCTGCTAGGCGAGTTTCAGAACTTCAAGCTCTTTGTTCTGATCCTCCCTATTTGATTTTTCACAAACATAGAGTTTCATTGAAATTGAACCCTGCATTTATTCCAAAGGTGGCCTCCTCTTTCTGTTTGCAACAAACCATAGAACTCCCTGTTTTCCCAGAATTCTCCAATAACGCAGAATATACTTTGCATCAATTGGACGTACATAGACAGTTACGTTTTTATTTGAATAGAACCGCTCAAACACGAAAATCAAATCAATTGTTTGTTTCTTTTGCAGCGAACAAATTGGGTCAACCAGTATCTAAAGCCTCCATATCAAAATGGATTAAAGACTGTATCACCTTTGTTTATTCACAGGCCAATAAAGACCTTCCCTTTCCTGTCAAGGCTCATTCTACCAGGGCAATGGCTACTTCGGTAGCTTTTCACTCCAAGTTATCCATAGATGATATTTGTGCTGCGGCTACCTGGACTTCTCCGCACACTTTTATTTCTCATTACAAGTTGGATGTGGTTTCTCGAGGCAGAGCTTCCTTTGGTTCCACGGTTCTCAGGAGTGTGTTCCAATGAGCCACCGGGATGTAGGTGCTAGGGACGCTGTCCCATCTGTCATGAATGTAGGCGAGATAGGATCCCATTACATCTTTTAGTTATGTACTTACCATAACTTTGGATGTATGGGATCCATCTCGCCTACATTCATAAGTACCCACCCTCCTTCCCCCTGCCATTTGGATTTAGAGGAGCTGTAGTCACTGTTTTCTTGGCGTTCTTTCTTGAAGAACTTTAGTTGGTTATAGTGACTTATAGTGTCTCTGTGTTTACATGGGTGTATGAAAGCGAACAAACAAGATCTGGGGAAGCAGGTGTAGTGCATCCTGGGATAGGGTATAGCCCAGCCAATGAGAGACTTTGTGCTAGTATATAAGTTGCCGAGTCGGAGCCGATGGATCGGCTGCGAACCCATCTGTCATGAATGTAGGCGAGATGGATCCCATACATCCAAAGTTATGGTAAGTACATAACTAAAAGTTAACTTCATCAGACACCATTAAAATGTAAGACAGACATTTATATACATATAAAAACACTGTGGGTAAGCAAAGAGAGGCAGCTAGCTAAGCATCACTGAGACAGAACATTAATTTAACCCCTTGATGACTGTGTTACAGTTGAAACTGTTGCATCTTAAATACAACTAAAACTTGTAATTAAAAGATAAATTATTAGTCTCATCCTTGTGTCATGAATGATTCTAAATAGGATGAAACTAAAATCGGTCATTTTTAAAAACTCATGTTAAATATTCACATAATGCCAAAATGTTTACCAAAGCCAAATGCATACAAAAGTGCTTGTGCTTAACAAATGTTTTGAGATATTTTGTTCCTTTCTAGGGCTTTTAATTTCAATACAGGAGAGATGGATGTCCTGTCATTTATCCCTGGCCATGTATCTGCCTGTAGTAAGATTTGCCACCTTAACCTCTAACTGAAGTCTCCAAGGCTTTTTGTCACTGATGTCTACATGGTCTATTGCCTTAAATGTGAAATTGTGGCCAGTATTGTCCTGAATATGCCTCGCTAAAGCATTATTGTTATTATTCTTTCTTATAGCATAGTTGTGTTCATAAATTCTGGCATTAAATTTCCTTTCTGTTTTTCCTACATAAAATGCTAGGCATTGGTCACATGTAGCCATGTAGAATACTGCCTTGGAGTGACAGTTATATTTACCTTTTACATAATGGTCTATACCATTCACTGTAAATTTGTTGCCTGATTTCACCTTGTGGCACCACTTACAAGACTCACATTTGTACATCCCTACATGTCCTGTTCTAGTGTAGTTATAACCTTTCCCAAGAAGCTCTTTTAAGTTTGAGCCCCTTCTGTATGTAACTATAGGTCTTTCTCCTATGTAACTATAGGTCTTTCTCCTATTTGTGCCCTGATGTACAAGTCATCCATTAAAATGTCCCAGTTCTTATAAAAAATGGACATCAAGTGGCATGAGTCAGGGTTGAATGTAAGCACCATAGATCAGAAGGAAATTTAACGCCAGAATTTATGAACACAACTGTGCCATAAGAAAAATAATATTAATAATGCTTTAGCGAGGCATATTCAGGACAATACTGGCCACAATTTCACATTTAAGGCAATCGACCATGTAGACATCAGTGACAAAAAGCCTTGGGGACTTCAGTTAGAGTTAAAGGATGATTAAGAAGAGGCAACAAAGTCACCAAATGTAACTCTTGTCAAAGGCAGCAAAATCACAAAAACGAAACAGGAGTTACCAGCCACGATATCTTGAACAAGCAGTATAACAAAATTCAGTCCAATCTCATAAAAGGCTCCAAACTGGCTTTATTGAGGTCCAAGGAAAAAATAAGCGCTTTCACGTAGTACACAGCTACGCTTCATCAGATTATACTTAGACTAAAAAGAAGCTCACATTATATACAACCCAAGGCGGGAAAATTATTTACTATGGTAACTAGGGCTTTCTAATTAATAAAAGTAGCAGAAGTAATAATCTCATTAACATCGTCATTCAGAAAAAACTGCCTTTTTTTATTTTATTTCTTTTTATTTTATTTTATTTCATTTTATTCTTCACTCATCTCATCAGATCTTATATATATATATATATATATATATATATATATATATATATATATATATATATATAATGCAATTGTTGTTAGGTTCTACATTACATTTCACAGAACCTGGTTGTTGATAGTTTCCCTTCTTGAAGCTTGTTTAGCTTCTTGATCCAGTAAGCCACATATAACATACATTGGTAATCCCCCTTTTGGATCCATTTCCATATATCCGTGAATCTAAACTGCAGGAATTACAGACTTTGCACCTTTGCGCCTTTTAGAAGTATGTGCACACATAGTAGCACAGTTAGTATATTAGTCTTTAGTTTTTTGCTACAAGTAAGATTTTCCTATCTTAAAATTGGTTCAAGATATTTTTGTTGCACTCTGCACTTCATTATTTTACTAACTGACGATCACTGTACCTATCAAGTGACGTCATGGCGTTATCTACGCCTTGAAAATATAGCGAATAATAAGAATGAACTAAATAATAACGAAAGAAAACTAGTCACTTTGTTTTGTGACTATAAAAGATCAGCGATGGGCTGTTTTTAACTTTTGATCCTTCATTATCTATGGTGCGCTAAATTTTATTGTTACTATTCATCTTTTAATACCTATATGTGCGCCGTATTTTGTGATACATGTTTCTTACAGAAACTGAGACAGATTCTAAAGATTTACAAAGTATGTGAATGATTGTATTTACAATAAAGCATAAGGCCTTTATTTTTATTTTTATATATATATTTACATTTTTTAATATGTTAAAATACAAGTGCTTCACAACATAGTTGTTTATGAGAACTGCTTTTAGGAGTTGAATCTCAATGGTGATGTTAGTTTCATTTTAAATCTGGAAAGGCAGTTTTTTCTGAATGACTATGTTAATGAGATTATTACTTCTGTTACTTTTATTAATTAGAAAGCCCTAGTTACCATAGTAAATAATTTTCCCGCCTTGGGTTGTATATAATGTGAGCTTCTTTTTAGTCTAAGTATAATCTGATGAAGTGTAGCTGTGTACTACGTGAAAGCGCTTATTTTTTCCTTGGACCTCAATAAAGCCAGTTTGGAGCCTTTTATGAGATTGGACTGAATTTTGTTATACTGCTTGTTCAAGATATCATGGCTGGTAACTCCTGTTTCGTTTTTGTGATTAGAGTTAAATGAGTTAAGGTGGCAAATCTTACTACAGGCAGATACATGGCCAGGGATAAATGACAGGACATCCATCTCTCCTGTATTGAAATTTAAAAGCCCTAGAAAGAAACAAAATATCTCAAAACATTTGTTAAGCACAAGCACTTTTGTATGTATTTGGCTTTGGTAAACATTTTAGCATTATGTGAATATTTAACATGAGTTTTTAAAAATGACTTTGGTTTTAGTTTTATCCTGTTTAGAATCATTCATGACACAAGAATGAGACTAATAATTTATCTTTTAATTACAAGTTTTAGTTGTATTTAAGATGCAACAGTTTCAACTGTAACACACTCATTAAGGGGTTAATTAATGTTCTGTCTCAGTGTTGCTTAACTAGCTGCCTCTCTTTGCTTACCCAATCAGAGTGTTTTTATATGTATATAAATGTCTGTCTTACATTTTAATGGTGTCTGATGAAGTTAACACTTGTTTAACGAAAGCACTCACATTTTATTTGTTTTTCTTGTGGATTTTTATCATTAAATACACCTTTGGTTTATCATCACCTGAGTGATTTGTGCCTGTGAAACTATGCCTGCCAGCATTTTTATTTAGTTTGTTTTGCTGTTTCTGTTTTTTTGAGTTTGTTCATGGCTTATCTGGCACACCAACAGCTAACAAAGAGTGAAGGAAACAACTCTGAGACTGGACAGCTTACTGTTCGTATTCTACAACTAACGCAGCGGATGGATCGTCTGTATGAACATGTGGGACTGAATAGTACCACTTCTGCTGTTGCACACTCGAATCAGCATTGGGAGGCAAGCGAGAATGCTACTAACTTTCACAATACACCTTTATGCCTCATTTCCGATTCACAGCAAAGTGAATTGAGGCAGGAAGGCACAACGCATCTGCACATGGCAGGAATGAGTTTTTCTGACAACAGGAACTCTCAGAATGCTGCAGGAAGAAATGGACTAACAGAATCTCTTAACAAGGACATTCCTCAGTTGGAGGAGTGGTTGCAGAATGGGATTTCATTTAACAGAAGCATCAAACACAATAGCCCTTCCTTGGAAGGTAAGCTGACAGATTTTGATGTTAACTTATCACGATGCAAGAAACTCCAACTGGAAAATGCCTACCTAAGGGAATGCACTAGACTAAAAGTGGTTCCCAAAGGTTTAAGGGTCTGGCGCTTTCCTACTGATTTACAGCATGACACTGTTTTGTACACTGAATTAGTTAACTTATTTGATAAATGTGGGCTCGACCTTTTAGAGCTTTTAATTTAAACATAACAGTGAACTGGAACTGTTATTCAAAGACCTTGCAATTCTAGACTCTGCCATCCGTGAGGATCATGAGTATAGCAACATGAAATTTGAACATTACAAGATTTATACTAGCATTGACCAGCACATAACAACAAAACTGAAAGCTGGTAAACTGAACAAGCTGGACAGGGATGTTCAGAACTATGCTAATGGTATGGTCTACCCTAAACTTCCTGGTTCATACAAAAAATTTAAAGCCCCACGAGGGGAAAGTAACAAGCAATTACCACACCCTCCTGAAGTAACTGGCAATGGTGAATGTAGGTTTGAAGAGACCGACAATGTGATTTTAAACTATGATGCTGAATTCCCAGAACTTGGGAGAAGTGGAAGAATTATGAACAATAGGCAGCAACCACAGTTTTTTCAGGGGGCCAGGCCAAAGAACAGGAACTGGAGAGCATAGCATCTCCACTAGTGCCTTCTGGTCACCATGTTAATGTTAATGACTCCTTCATTAATTTAAGCACCCCAACACCAGTGGACTCCTGTTCAAAAAGCAGGTACCTATATAGTTTTTTTTAACCACCAAAAAGACTTTTCAGTACACAATTATTCTACTTTATGTATAAATAAAACTACTGCTGACTTATTGTCTAAGGGAATGTCTTTTGTACCTGGTAAGAGATTTAATGTTTTAGACACTATGTTAGACCTGAAACTTTTTATTTAAGAAAGGTGATTTTGACCTTACTACATGGTACTTACCTCTCAAACTAATGTCAGTGAAGGCAGCATTTTTAATATCAGTTCTACCTACAAACCCTCCTTTGCACCCGAAACTAGCAATGTATGAAAAAGTTTGTGAACTAGATCTGTATAATTTAAATAAGAACAAATACAGGCCTGCTCAAACACTTCACAACATGAACCAAAGTGAACATGATTGTTTATTGGAACTGCAAGAACATGACATCAGGGTTATGAAACCTGACAAAGGGGGAGGGGTTGTAATCATGGACTCTTCCACATACAGTGACAAAATGTTGGCTATGTTAGACACAGGAAATTACACGGAAGTGTCCCTTAATGAATTAAATGTAGCATATAGGAAAATCCACAGCTAACTCACTGACTGACATATTTCTAGAAAGAAGAATCGACCTTTCCTTGCATAACTATATTAACATCATTAGCCTAAGGATGCCAGTGTTCTTTGTTATTCCCAAGATCCAGAAGAAACCTATCAGATCCACTTATGAGGCCCTTAGTAGATGGAAGACACTCCATTACCACTGCTTGTGCCCAATTCTTAGACCATGAGCTGAACAAAAATATTGCGTAATGAAAGACAAATTTGTAAAGACTCCTGGGCTTTTTTAGAACAAGTGAACAAAACCATGTATGACGCAAGTGACATCATGGTCACAATAGATGTAAAAGACCTGTACATGGTCATCCCACAAGAAATTGGTCTTGAGTGGCTGGGTGACCTACTGTTGTTATACAAAGTTA